>NC_141784.1:8118199-8221107 GCF_054643075.1 Acanthaster planci
ACAGAGACATTTTATGGCCGGCTAGCGGGCAGGCAACAAAATCCGCACCAGGAAATTCCAAAAGCCTGGACGTGCGATGTGCATTTCAAGAATTCAGATTTTGAAAACGTGGTAAAATCAGTTGGGAATAAGGTCATTTCAGTCTTTAACCTCGATAATGGATTTCTTTTGTGATTATTTTATGCGTCAGGAAGTGTTGACCCAATCTAGTTTGATTTACTTGGACTAGACCCAATCCAGACAAATGGTCAAATGATTATGTGAAGAATATACTCATTTTTTTCAAAATGCGATTTTTTAATGAAAAATATGACTTTAGAATTTTCAGAATCTGAATTGTGATCTGAGAGGTTGGCAGGTCTGTTGGCTTACCAGTGCATTCTTAAAGTTTGATGCTAGCGTTAAATTGTGACAAGTTACAACGTCCTTGTCTAAGGGGGTGTTCTACATGCATGTGCCACCAGGTGCACGTGTGTGTGTGTGGTACCACCTTAGTGACAGTTCTAATTGTAGTGGTTGTGTTCGTCTGTGGCCTTGAGCTGGCTTTGAATGTGACGCTATTTGAATTCAACATCAGCCAACATCTCCTCCTCGCAGGCTTTATGAAGTTGCTTTTTTTTTCAGAAAAAAGGCTTCCTATTAATTTAACCCAGTCACCTCAGTAATGGCATCTAATTGTGATCGCTGGATCGGTTTGTACCCTGCAGCTGGTTTCTGACCCAAGTTTGGTTTGAATATGAAAGCATCAGCCAATACTTCTGTGCATCATCAAATATATCAAAACTGGGCTTAACAAGTTTCTCAGTAGACTTAATGAACTTGATTTTTTTTTAACACAGGCTTCTAGTTAACCTAACTCAATCACCAGAGATATGTTTTCAAAAAGTCCCCGAGGACAAGATGTTCCGGAATTACTTCCTGGAGGTCCTCTCTCACCTGCAGTCCTACAAGGAGGCATTTGCTGACGAGGAGCTGATGGGACTCCTGGCCCGCAAGCTGAAGAAACTCTTGGACTTGGTGCGTGACAGAAATCTGCAAATAATGAGTTTTGCATACCCTGGGCATTTGCAACCTGAAAAAGCAGTGTCCCGGTTTAACCCTTGTGCAAGTAGCGTTTGAGAAAGGGAGGATCGTCCATGTTTTCTCTTTGCACATGCTTGTGCAAAGAGGAGGAAATTTAAGGGGAATAAACAGAGTTTCGGGACACTTGAAAAAAATTACCATCCTGTGCCTAGCATCTGTACTTTACAGGTGTGTTCATTTGTGTGGATGCTAATTGGTGTGCACATTTAGGTAAAAACTGATCTGCGGCCAAAGCCATACAGAGCCATACATTGTGTGGACAGATAATAATTACTGGATTTCATATCAAAGCTATGCAGGGCCATATGCTTTTGCCACAGTAAAGATTGGTGGGTTGATTGCGCGTCTAGTTGTAGCTCAGTTTGTTGTCAACTTTTGCCTCAGGAGTGGGAGAGCCGTCGTGAGGAGCACACCTTACTCATGGAACGGATTCTGCTTCTCATTAGAAACATCCTCCATGTTCCTGCAGATCCTGGCTATGAAAAGGTAATATTTCGCTGTAGCTTCTCTTCTCCAGTTATTGTCATTGTCACTGTCATAGTTGTGGTTGTCCATCTAGTTGCCCGTTTGTTTCACGTGGATCTGGATCTTGATCAGTGATCCTTAAGCTGATTCGCGCAATCCATTAGGTAGGCTCTGGTGTCGGTGAACCAACGTCAGATCAGTGATCATGATCCGGATCCGTGTGAAACAAACAGGTCCATTGTGGTTGGGAGATACCATGCAGCCACTTAACTGCCCAAAAAATGGAACTGATGGATTTATCTTATCCTTTATTAGATTTGTAGAATATTGTATTTTGAAATTGTGATTCCTTTCCATAAAATCTGGACAATGGACAAAAGAAGTTAATGTTAGTAGTTCTCTTTCAAAAAATATTTGATTTCATAAGTTTACCCTGCCTGCAATAAAAGGAAGTGGGTTTAAGTCTCTTACCTCTCAAGGTGGCCTTTTCGCTTATCAATCTGATCAAATCACTGCCTTCATTTTCCTTGTACCTTTTTCCTTTTTTTGCTCTGCCTTTTTTTCTCACTAAATTAATTTTTGAAGATGAAGCCTTGTACAAAAAAAGCAGATTGATTCCATCTAGCTCCCTTAGATCGGTCTTTTCCATTACTGGCAATATCGCCGTCCAGGTCTTTGTGATTGTAAGTGTACTTTTCTTTTCACGACCTTCACGCTCATCAGCGCACTGATGACGATGCCAGCGTCCATGACCAGGTTCTGTGGGCGCTCAATATGAGCGGCATGGATAAACTGATCCTCTACATTGCCAGCTCGGAAGCTGAACAGCAGTGGTGTATGCATGCTGTGGAAATCATCTCTCTCATGTTCCGAGAACAGGTACAGGAAAATACACTGACCTATCCAACTGTCAGATTTTGATGTATAATCCATAAGACTTCTATTATATAGGGGATGATCAGCCCCCCCCCTCCCCGTGAAAGTTTGTTACCCCTCCCTTCCCCCTCCCCATTTGAAATTTTGAAATTTACAGAACTTATGTAGAAGTAATTTTTAATTTGCTTCAGTGCCCCTTGAAAAAAGTGTGCACTGCCACTGCGCCCCTAGGTACCTCTTGGTATTTTACCTTTGTGTTAAACATGGAAAGGCAAAAGGCTGAGGATTTGGAAAACATGTTTAACCTTAACACTCCTCAATCCTTCACCTATTGGAGGACTGAGGAGTGTTAGGGTTAACCTTTACGCTGCAACACTTTCCTACATTTGGACATTTTACATGTAAATCAGTAAGAGAAGGAGGGTTTGTGCAGGGATGCAAGGGAAATGGGTACTCTTGCTGCTGAAGTTGGTCAAGTTTCAAACCTTAAAGTAGTTTGCTTGGATGTTGATTGCTAGGGATGATGGGACATGCACCCCCTTCTTAAACACTTATTGTTGATTTTGTTGTAGAGGCCCTCGTGTGTGCTTGCCTTTGCTTACCCATGCCCCCCTCCTCACTTTTTGGGAAGCAGTCAACCTTCTCCAAGGGTAGTTTGAATTTATGTTGTAACGTCATCCTAACCTCTGAAATTATTTTGCAGACCCCAGAACAAGTTGCCAAGGCTGGGGAGGCACGATTGGCCAGTGAGCGACAGAAAGATGAGCAGGAACTGGAGATGATCCGACAGCGGGAGCTGGCTGAGAAGAGAGCAAAGATCATGGTCAGCAGTGCAAGGTCAGAGGTCAAAGTGGTTATTTTGTATGTGTATTATGTATTTTGAGCAGACTTCGGTCCCACCATATTTGCACCATGTTAATTATGCCGCCAGTCACTCCTTACTTAGTGGCCCTACTATCAAGAACGTTTCTGTTTTGAGATTCCGAGATGTTAAAAGGTTGCATCGGTAACAATGGAAATTTAATTCTTGTATTTCTTGATGACATTGAAAGCTTTTTTTGGTGAGTCTGGGGATCATGCTCAATTATCTTCCCCAGGCACTCTCGTTTCGGTGGAACATTCTGCGTGAAGAATATGAAATCCATCAGTGACCGAGACATCATATACCATGCCGCTGTTCAGAAGTCCAGCAACATCACCTTTGACACCAAGAAGGAACCCAAGAAGAAACCCAAGAATCGGATGCCAATGAAGGACACGTCGCTCACACGAAGGTATTCTTCGGCTTTTTTTTTGGGGGGGGGAGAGTGGAGTCTTTTCATCATATCTTTATTCTTACACCAGGACTCGGAAAGATCTCACTGTATGTATTTACTGTATGAACTATCCCTGCTGCTGTGTCATTTTTAAATGAGGAATATTAAAGTTGTCAGCCAGGTGCCTTTTTAATACACAGCCATGTTATCTTCTGCATTATAGCTCCTAAAAATGATCAGTAACTATCAAGGTTATTTTGTACCAAATTCTTGCGTTAGCCTGTTCCATGATAAAGAGCACCTGTGCGATTTTCTAAGAAACTTTTTATTTCATAATAGTGAAAATGCTTTGAAAGTTTTCCGATGACAGCTCAGTTAGTATTAGTCATGTGCATGGTGTTTCTTTTTATTTTAATACCTAAAGTTTATCTGAAAGGCAATCATTTAAGGCTTTTTTTTGTTTCCTTGTCACAGGTCAACCTTGAGTATTCGCCTTTTCCTCAAAGAATTTTGCGTTCTGTTCATTGAGAACTGTTACAATCCCCTCATTCATGCCGTCAAGGTTGGTGTCATTTACTTCTCCAATTGTTTTCTCCAGCTATCCTCAACAATCACCTTGTCCGTACGTCATCTGTCCAACAAGACTGCTCTTTCTTTATCATTCATTAAAATCTTCAAAATTTTCAATTACGTCAAGTCTTGCCCCTTCTACAACTTCCTTAGGATCACATCATGCACCAACGTGCCCAAGAACACGACGACTCCTTCTACCTGTGGGCCATGCGCTTTTTTATGGAGTTCAGCAGACTTTACAAATTTCGAGTAGACATTGTCAGGTATGTAGGCTTAGAGCTTCCAACCATTTTTCTCCTTTTTTTTCGGATTCTTCAAAGTTATTTTGGGTTTATGTATTTTTTAAGAGGAGTGATTTAAAAGATATTCTGTGGCAGGAGAGTTTTGGTTTCACAACCATTTGCAGCTTCAAGTTATTTTATGTTCACGTTTTGTGAGAGGAATGATTTGAGAAAGATTCTTTGGCAGGAGAGTTTTTCGTGATTCTCTCAAAAAATCAGTGAACTGTGGTCTTGACGACTAATTTTGACACCTTTTATGTGCAATTCACATTCCATACTGATTTACAATTTGAATTTCTTGTCTTTTAAAAATTAACTTTTTATCCACAGGGAAAATATTCTTAGATTGAAAGTATTTGTCTCACCACTTGGCACATTTTGTTTTTGAAATCATTGACTGGTGTTTTGTTCCTTTCTTTAGTGAAACGTTATCTGTTCAATCGTTTTTCTACGTCCAAACCCAAATTATCAAATATTTGGACATGATGACAGCAGACAAGAAGGAAGCTCATGCTTGGTCCAAAAGGTGGGTTAAAAGATGAAATTTAAATTAATTTTAAATTCAAATTTTCCCAGAATTTGAAGGTAGTTGCTGTTTTATTCTATTTTAGCTAAGATTTGCATTTTGTATTTTTTCCTCATGTTTGCGTCTGCTGTGTGTTTCTAAGTACGCCTGTTTTCAGGCAAGATTCTTCCCTCAGGCTGTTCATTTAACTATTGGACTAATTTCAGGGAGTTGAATTTGGCTTCCCTAGCCTTACTGTCAGGTTTTGGTCAGAGTTAAGAGTATTTTGACAAGCAAATAATATCCCGAATCACATGATGTTTACCAATCCCAGAATGCACCTGGGTCTGAAAGCCTACGGCGAGCTGGTAGCCAGTGTGGATGCCATGACGCACTCCAGTGACCCCAAGATCAGGGAGTCAGCCAAGGTCATCCAGAGCAACATCTTTTACGTGGTGGAGTATCGGGAGGTGTTCTTGACCCTTCTGAAGAAGTACAACGAGGTCTATTGCACGAGGTGAGTTGGCACAGGTCAGCTCAGATGACTCTGTGTCAGGGCAGGTTTGAGTGACAACTACAGTTAACCATGGTTTGACCAATGTCGCCTCGAACAGTGGACGGTTCGGACCATCTTGTGGAACATTTAGAACCAGGCGCCTTAGGCATGGTCGCACCGCTGGTTATCAAAAGCCAATAGAATTTGTCAGAACGGAGGGAGCTGTTCACCTGAAAATAATTGTACAAGATGCTATTGACCGTGTACGCTGTACGAGTTCAGCCAAGAGCAAAATGTGAATGATGATGGGATTTACAAACTACTTCAACCAGGGCTGTTTGAGTGTGGCAGCATAGAGTACCGAAGTGAATACATCACATGCACAATTATGTGTGTTGGCATTAGCGCGAGAACCAATGCATGAACCAGTGCGCGTGCGTACTCCATTTGTTTGTACAGCATTCACTGGTTATAAATGATGTCACACTTCCTTACTCTATTGTATGCAGTCACTGTTGAAAAGCAGTTTACTAAAGGTCAAACTATAGTTCACACCTGGACATGCTTTTCTAACTTTATGATAACTGTCCAACGGTCCCTTTGATGTGATTTGATCACTGTATGCCAGCATCACCAAATTTATTTAAAATACTCTGGAAAAGAGTTTAAGTCAAACAGTGAATGCCGTACTCCAGATAGGATTCAAATGAGAGACACCAGAGTTCTGAGTTTGAACACAAGGCATGTAAAAGTGACCTCTGTTTAGTGTGTGAAGTTTTGTTTGTACAGTGTCTGCGCTTTTTACCTTACAGCTGTATTTCTCCTACAGCTGGCTACTAAAATTGGCAGGGCGTCAGTACTAAAGTTAAAGAGTAATTCACAAAATGTCAGAAATCTTCACAGCTTTCAGAACACAGAAAATAATTCATGTACTGCTAAATGCTAAGTCAAAATGCAGCCCTTTCTAAAATTAATGTTACAAGGTAAAATAAGAAACAATCAAACGGTAGTTTTTCTTTCAAGTTCGGCTGCCTATATAATTTTCGGCGCAATAAGAGTGGTCTATAGTTAGGTCATAAACCACAATATTGAAAGGAAATGAACAGTTGAAAATTGTGGTGAGTTTGGTTGAATTTCCTACATTTAGAGCCAAAATGAAGTGCATCAAAGGCCACTGGTAAACAGCATTACTTTGGCACACTAACTCACCCATGCCCAACGTGTTCAAGCTTGGTTGCTTTGCATGTTCATAAAGATCCTTACCTGTTTGAGATAGTGAAATGATTATTGGAATCACTTGTATGCTAATTGAAATTTTGAACATTTTTGAGTTAAATTTTGAAACCTGAGGTACTATGTTTTGTTTTTGAAGATCCTTCTTAAAAGACTTGATAGAGACCACCCACTCTTTCCTTAAGATGTTGGAGCGATACTGCAAAGGCAAGAACACCATCATGGTTCAGGTAAGACCTGAAAACCTGCACTAATCCTATACTGACCGACTAATTCAGGGCTCTCAGCAAACCAGGAAATCAGGGAAAACCTGGAAAATTACTTCCCCTTTTTCCAGTCAGGGAAAATTAAGGGAATTGAGAAAAGTCCCTCTCATCCGGGAATTTTGTTTGTCCAGTGGTCAGACTTTCTCACCTCGTGTCCATTACCAAACAGCAAATCCTCTGGATGATTGATGGCTATGGTGGCTTTGTAGCATAGCTTTGTGCACTTGTAGTAAATGCCTCTTTCTCTCTGTGTCAGCGTAGCTGTGATGCACCTATTACGTTATAACCTGTAACACGAACACCTGTAGTGTACACTATCAGACTATAAAGTCAAAATGATGATCCTGGAAGTTTTAACTTCTATCAGGGAAAAATCCGGGAATTTTGTTTCCACGAAATGCAAGGAACCCTGTAATTGCCACTGAAGACTGAAAGAACAACCGTCTGAAAAATGGCAAAATCAAATAAATTGAATCAAATATTTCTTGAATCGAATTGATTTAATGGAAATGCTAGCTTCATTTAAATATGCTGGGTCTACAGAAAAGCAAAATAAAATTACGACATAAATTTGAAAGAAGTGTACGAACTTTGGTCACTACATATTGGGATCCATATTTGGATCAGCATGTCCCAACACAATCAGCCAACATGGGATGTTGTCAACTGGAACTTACAACAAATTCAACGTGCTGTAAATTTATTCCAGAAAAAGAAACGCAAGCAAAGTCGCCGCAGGCGGCGCCCAACAGCTCAGCGACAGCAGCAACAGATGGAGCAGCCTGGCGAGGATGAGGAGGAACTCAATGCATCATGGGATAACGTAACCTCTGACCTATCAGCCATGTTGCAAGGCCGGGAGGACATTCCAGAGAATGCTGTGCCATTTGATGCTGCTTCGGAGCTACCAGTTGAAGAACAAAGGTGAGGCCAAAATTTAGTTTGAAAATTTTCTGAAGGTGTTATCAAATACCAGGATTTCACCTGGCAATTATACATTAAATAATAGGCCAAGTTTTAGCTTAGCACACATTTTTGCAGCCAACTACGTTTTTTTGAGCAGTGTCGGGTTCATATTTTCCTGTCAGTAATTACTACCAAATTTATAAATATTTGCCCTTTTGGCAAAAGTGAGTAAGCAGTGAGTCCTAAACTGAATGGAATGGGGTCTGGGGCCTGCAGAGACCCACAAAGACCCACAGAGTTACGGATGCTCACTCACTGCAATCTGAGCTTTGGAAGGCATCTGAGACTTGGGTTTCAGAGATATTTCTGTCAGTTACTAAAATAAAAGATACACATTGGACTCCCCTGTCATTCGACACATAAAGGATTTTTTAATGTCAAGTGATTTCTGATTGCCGACTTCTGGCATGAAATGAATATTGTTCAGAGGAGACCACTCATGTCAACTGACCTTGTTTTGATAAAAACTGTTCAGTTACTAGATGCTGTATTGATGGGGGAGTGAACATGAAATAGATCAGTTCTGTTTTTTATTTGTCTTGTCATAATTTGTTATCTTTCGGAATCTACCTTTTCTTTTTCTTTTATCCTTTTTTTGCGTAGGTCGGATGCCATGGTCCGCATTCAGCACAGCCTCCGTACGGGTCAGCCCGGGGATGCCATTGCTCTGCTTCGCGCCGCCAGGGAGGTGTGGCCAGAGAACGACATCTTTGGGGCAGCAGACATCGGCCCGGAGGACGAGTTCATGGCACTACGGGAGATCCACTTCACAAACCTGAACGGTATGGAAGAGGAGATGTGTCGTCTTAGAAAATCTGAACCCCTCAGGGAGAAAGGGACGGTGGGAAAGGGCACAAACATTTTGCCATGGATATGCCATCAGTCCTAATGAGTCAATTTGGTATTCCAACTATACAGGAACAGCAATACTTGCTGCACACTAAGCCATACATGGCTCTTTTTCCCAAATGACCTTGCATTTTTGAAATACCAACCTGGTTCATCGGGACCACATGCTGGTTCTATTTGGTAACTTCCAAGCAGCACTAAGGAACACCTTAGCACCCGTACACTAACTTGGGAACAGGACGTCCCAAGTGAGAAGGTTCAGGAATCAGATTACTTGTACTCTTACAAGTCAAGTGCCCCATTTGACAAAAGATCGGTTTAAATTTACTGTTGAAGTTTAAATGACCTCGCGGGTTACCCTGTGTTACTGTTGAAGTTTAAATGACCTTGGAGATTGCCCTGTGTTCCTGGTGCAATGTGATGTGGGGAGTGGGTTTAAAAACCAATAATGGACAATCCTGGAGATAAGACCTGTCTTAGTACCACCGACTTCAATCTGTGTTTGAGAATTGTTTTTGAATCCCGTTTCAGAGATGCATAACCATTCAATACTTTTCTTTGGAAGTAGTTTACCCATGTGTGTGTCGTTGCAATCCATGTAGGGCTTTGTCAATTCGAATAATTCACTATTTTAATATTTGACCTTCAATTAAATCGAATACCTGAATATTCGGTTGTACCCACCGGCAAATTGTTGATAAACAAACCATATACAAAGTCAGTTGCAATATTAATGTACACAATTGTACATTATAATCAATATAATAGCTTCTTACATCAAAGAGTATCTCCAGTCACGATTTAGCAAGATTTAAGAGATGAACAATACTTCTTGCCCTGTTGAAAATGTCTATTTTATATTATGTAATGATAATTTACTTTTTGAATTGTACGATTTCTGTAGCTTTTCATTTAATCTGCTTGAAACAAGCCTCCACAGTGCAATTTTTCTCATTTTAAACAGAAGAAAATTTCCCTTTCTTTTCATGAATTTTGCATTCTAATATTCAAATTCAGAAAATACCATTTGAATATTCGATAATTATTCGGATATTCGGCACAGCCCTAAATCCATGTCATTCGTTACATGTCTACATATTTCCACAATAAGTCTCTCAGTAATTTACGTGGTAATGTGGATGGTCATTTAACACCATTGTGCAGAGATGCTCCCGATCACCTGTTTTTCATGTTGATGAGAGGCAGAATATTTTTGACAGTGGCATCTTTGATTGTCTCATCCCACTTTTTTAATTGTTTCATGTTTCTCCTAACTTTGCAGTTGTTGCTCCAACACCGCCTGTAGAGGAAGCAGACGAGGAGAATGAAGAGGAATTTGAGGGTGAGTTGCATTGGTGTAACTGGGCAAACGCTGTCAGGTGAACTCTGTCGCCCGGTGATTGGACTGTGAAATGCTGGAGTCGAGCTCCAAGTGTGTTAAGCCTCAACAAAACTTGTGTAGTCCCGACATTGAAACATGAACCCAAACCTCAAAAACTCTTTTTCACAAGGCTTCTGACAAATCCAAGCTCCATAGCATCTCATCCTGGGGGAAATCTCCCAGGAGTGAGATCCTGCTTGGGCTGTAGTGGAAGTCATCACAAGGCAAAGTCATCCAGTTTAAAGTTAAGTCATCAGCTGTTTGTACGAACTCTTGGACAGCTTGAAAAGCCTTCTTTTTTGGTTGTTCACCCTGCTTGTTGTCTTGTGACTGGTCATGTGACAGGGATTGTTGAAGGATTTGTGACTAGTCTTGTGATTGGCTCAAGTACGGCCCTGTGTTGGTGCCATGGTGTTCAAGGCCCACTTAAGGAATGAAACAATGAGTTCAGATCTGCCACATTTCTGGGCATGTAGAGGGTTTTTTGGGGAGGTGGAGCATGCTTTTTGGAGGGGTAATGAAGCACTTTAGACATTTATGAACATGTTTTTCATCAAGGCAATGTTTTAAAATGACATATTCCAAAATGATGTGTAGCACCCAGTTATTTTAAACTTGATGGCCAGATGTCAAAACTTTGTAGGAGACGAGCCAATTATGATGGACTGCCAGGCTACTCCTGAGGGATTGATGATATTAAAAATTGTCAAGGACGCGGCATTTTTGCACACTAAATGACGCAAGGCATGTGCCAAGACTTGGGCTCCAGGAGGTGCAGAGCAGTTTTATGACTGGATTGGTGATACAGAAATGGTATGAAAATGGTTCTTGATTTGTCATCTTTCTCTTTCCTGCAGATGAAGAAGATGAACTCCTTGAAGCAGAGAGACAAGACAGGGCAGAGGAAGAGTTCAATTTGAAGGTTTTCATAAACAAGTGAGTGGTTTGTTTCACACTAGACAAGCTATTCATAGAGGTCCATTCCTAGGCCCCTTGGTGGTAAACTATTTGTGCCAGCTTCTGTCTAGCATGGTATCGTTTACAAAATTATTATTATCTGCTGTTACTGGAAGGGGAATTCATTCCCCGTTTCTGTTCTGAAGTAACTTTCACCTGAGCTTTAAGTTAAAACCCTTTAAAAATCTCACATCACAACACTACATGTACTTCATCGAAAGCCCTTACACCTATTTTACCAGCATTTGCTGGACCAGTCATGGCTGCCCAACTCTTTGCTCTCAATTTCTTTTCACTTGTTGATGACTTCAACTTTTTTTTTCTTACCACAGATTCAGCCATCCAGATGTAATCTCCTGCTACGTCCAGCTCCTGAAAGATTACCGCAACAACTCCGCCACCACCAACCACTGCATCGTCAAGATGCTGCACCGGGTTGCCTGGGACTGCGACAAGACGCCCCTGCTCTTCCAAATCTCCCTCTTCAGGATATTCCAGAAGATTGTGAATGATCCCATCTCATCAACAAGTAGCATGAAGGTGAAAGTTTTTGTAGTTGTTTTAGGTTGAATGTAATAACTAAAAGTGGGTTTAAAATTTTGCGGTGTCCAAGTTAATCCTGAATCAGTTTTTGTTTTTAAATTATGCTGAATAATTTCAAAATGCTCTGACATTCCTGAACAATCTGGAATAGTCACCACTACTGTTCTTGTAACACTCGAGTTACTCTGAGTGGCCCCTTTGTACCTAGTATACAAAATATCCAACTGTCACAAAATGTTCCTCAACTCTATGGAATGACCCATGATATACGACACGAGTTAAGCAAGTCTGACCCTGAGTAGGTATAAGGCCAGAGGTTCAAAGCCCACCACTCTGAGAAGCACTGATTGAAAGTGAAGAGCAAGATTCCTTCTTTCTTTTTCCCTCCCAAACACAGGAGACAGTGAAGTTCTCCAAATTCGTTGTGGGCAAGTTCTTTGAGATGGCAGCCTCCAATCCCAAGATCTTCATGGAACTGTTGTTTTGGAAGGATGCCAAAGACCTCTTTGAGATCAGCGAGGGATACGGAGCAGTCATGGAGAAAAAGTGAATCATGTTTTCATTCTGCTAATGTTTCAGTTTAAAGCATCATAGGTGAATGAAGGAAGTTGGTCCCCATTGTGACTTTGACAATTTTGAAATCCAATTGTTAAAACAACACTCTTGGAAGATCCTTTCTGCTTTAAATATGAAATGACATGCAATCACTCTACAGTTCCAGTACACTTCCGATGCAAGCCCAGTTTTCTGATATTATTTCACTCAATAAATCTGCAGGAGCAAGAAGTCTTCTGTCGAGTGGCGTGAGGAGGAGCAGCTTGAATTGGTCCAGCTGTATGAGGAGTACAAGGAGACGATAGAAGGGGGTAAGAGGGTAACAGTTACAGAGAAATTCTAGTTTGAGACCAGGGCTATTTTCCAATACTCAATTTTGTCTCCGTCTGAGGCTTCGTTCCCAACACCAATCCCCGATTGTAGGCCTGAAGCATTTAAATTGCATTGGATTACTGTAATTTTTGGCTTTCTTGTATCTTATTTGATGTTCTCTGGCACTATTAGACTGATTACTGCGCTTACAGCTTCAAAGTCAGCTAGTAAAAAAAACAGTTGAAGCCTGAGATGGAGCCGAAGTTGAGTATTGGAAAACGGCCCAGGATTAAGATGGAGATGAAGACCAAGTCTCCGCCCCCCCCCAAAAAAAAATGTGGAAAGAGTCAAGCATGTTTAATCAAGAACAAGTAGGTGATTGGGGGGTTGATTGTTGATACCTCTCACAAGTTGGCTGTGAATACAGTCGTCAATATCACTTTATATTTTGCAACACTCTGGGGCACTGCCACTGAGCTATTTGATGATACCACAGGCAATACACAGCAGCCAACATCAAGTTCAACACACGGTCTGCCTTCACGCACTTCCAGGACTTGGCATTGTGTATAAGAACTGGGGGGATTGGCATACGTAGAAATCCACCGGCGTGACTCATGGCATGTATGACCCTCCCTGCGTGGGCAGGCTTCAAGATCACGTTCAATATGTCGTCTGGGGTGAACTGGTTGAGGCCAGAGATTTCCATTCAAAATATGGCCAGTCAGCACAGATTGTCAAACTCGTGCCTTCCCTCTGAACATCACTGTGTCTGTGGCTATTGAACTATTGGTACAATGTACGTTGGCTGACTCAAAGACTTGATTTGTCTCGTTCAATCTTGGACAAATTGTACATTTGTAGGAGACCCTTTTGTAGAAAAGCACAATTTTTGACACATTCCTTTTTCAGACAAAGATGTCGCCGACCACATTATGGAACACATCATCGATGACAGCAGGACAAGGAGACAGGTAAAATGCTCAAATTTGTTGACAACCTGTGTCAACATTTTTTGGTCATTCATGTTTTGTTCCTATTCTACAGCATTAACCTTGCCGCCATTTGTAAGCAAGGAAGCCGCTTGAACCTGCAAAAATTCAACTTGGCACAGTAAACAATTACGCATTCTTTGTTCTGGAAATAGATTTGAACATTAAGCTTTAAGTAACGTAACAATGACTCGGCTCTACAGTTGAGGATGGACAAAGTCTCAAAACTGGGGATATCTGATGTTAATTCTCTTAGCCAGCTTTTCCAAAGAAGAAGGGTACAGTTTTGATATTTCAATTAATTGAATGAAAGAAGAGGAAGGGAGATTGGCAAACTTAATTCTGTTCTTGATGCACGTTTTGACAGTAACTGCTGAGGCAAAATGAGACAAGGATTTCTAATCAGACATATGGAGTTTTCGGTCTGATATTGAACAAAGTAACAAGGAGCCGTCTGTCTTTCTTCCTTTTACAGATTATCACTCAGCTGCAGAGGCAAGGAATCATTGATAGTGCAGCCGACTTGAAGCGGAAAAAAGGGTAAGAGATGATAACACATAGCTTGAGTCTACAAACAAGAAGGGGCTGTAAAAACCCACCGTGTGCAAGTGACTTGCCTGAGTGAAAGAGAATGATTTGTGCAGTTTAAATAAAGTATTGTAAAATGTCTAGCGTTAGTGTTGCTGCACAGTGTGATGGAGGAAATCTTGTCAATTTACTAGGGATGTCACTTTTTTGTCAAGTAACTCCTCATTTTCACCAAACTGACCAAAAGAAATGCAGGGCTTACTCAGTTGGTTTGAGTTTTTAAACATTTCTGACCCTATATGTAGGGGAATCGGGTTGGGTTAGTGAGGGGAAACGGGTTGGCCTAGTGAGGGGAGACGGGTTGGCGTAGTGGTTCTTTACTCGCCTTCCACCTCTGAGGCCGGGGTTCGAATCCTGGCCCGGTCCACATGTGGATTGGGTTTTCAGTTCCTACCTGATTCCTTGGGTTTTACCCAGGATATACTTCTGATGTTTTCCTCCCAACTCTAAAACTGTAGCTGTGTCTCATTCTCTCCTTTAGGCCTAAAGATTTCTTCAAGCTTGCGAGCTACAGTGCCTGGGGCGCTTTTGAGGAATCCTTGGTGTCGTTACCAGACATTGTTAATAATAGTAATATTTGTTTGCTCATTTTGACAGAGCCAAACGAGTTACCATTTGGCGAGAGGACCATGAATTTGAGCTTCGGAATCTGTTTGAACAACACAAGGGCTCTGACGGTAAGACGCTGTAACTCTCCAGCGCTCTGAAGAAGAAGTCACGAGTTAACATCATTGTTTATTCCTCAGAGGATGAACATATCTTCACAATTGGTTTCTCTTAGACTTGTATGATGTTTGGGTTTTGGTTCTTGTGTCCAGAAACTTCCACCTCTTAACGTGTCGGCAACTCTTTTACAATAGACTCAGCTTTATACAGCCTAAAGTAGAATATAGCTTCTCAGTTTACATCCCTGAACCCTAAACCACACCTTGATCAGAGCCATACGTCTATGTGTACAATCAGTGATGAAGGTACATCAGGGTATTATGTCACAATCCTGGCATGTGTGTTGTACTACCGAACACACCTCAGTCCAGGTGCACTGGTCAACTAAACTGGAGCGTATTGAGGCAACCGCAGCTGGTTCCATTGAACAATGCTACTGACTGATCCTGTGGTGTTTGGCAAAAAGTACATTCGGAGGCTGTTCGCCCATTAAGAAAGTTGACCGGTTCAATCTTGTTGCACTCTTCAAGCCACTTGGACAAATGATGGAGACCAGTGCACCTGGCAGGGTCTCTGGACAAAATACCTTTGAGGATTGAGCACAGCTGCTAACTAGTACAGACTTTCCACATTTCATATGGAAATGAAATGAAAATACGGTAGTACGGATCTGTGTTTGAAAATATGGATTTTGGAAACTCTGATTATGGCATGTTATTAATACACAATATTGGCAAGCTTGCCAGCTGGTAGGCAATATGCAATTCGATCTAACCAAAACGATTGCATGCACAATAACATGAGTCAGGATTGACAAAGTTGAATTTTTATGGGGTATCTATCATAGAACTGAAGCTAGTCTGATGCCTTGACACCTACAGTTATCTGGTAATGTACTATGCACTGCAGCCCAGCTTAGCTTATTGTGTACAGGGCGCATGCAGTAATTCGCTATTGTTGTGAGAGGTCTGCACTGGCATGCTTTGCATACCTTGTTGGTTAGTTTCTGTTATTGAACGTAATACAGCCAATCGTGAAGATGGCTTCAACATCCTCAGCTTTGAAGAGTTCCAGAAAGCAGCTTTTCAAAAACCAGTTGGAAGTAAAATAGCACATTCTAATAGGGTCGCACCGAAAAAGGCTAATTTCTTCAGCAGAACACTGAAAAGCTGAGTTGAAGGTTGGCAGCTCTGATTAAGGCTAACAAGATTTTTATTCTATTTTGCTCGATTGACCCAGACATTCTCGGCAACATCATGAATGATATGACAGAAAAGCGCTCCAAGGCCAAAGTGATCGACAAGCTCCTGGGCCTAGGGCTGGTCCAAGATCGCAAGGAGCTGCATAAGAAACGAGGCAAGGGAGGAGGCAGGACGGAAAGGAAGAGACGCAGCCGCCACGGCAACAGTGATGAGGACAGCGATGATGGTGGCAGCAGCAATGACGTGAGTCTGTTTTGGAAGAGTTGTATTATGTTTGGTTGGTGAATTTTGCTAAGCATGTTATGAGTAAGCGTTTCTTGAAACTTGCAGTGCTTGAAGAAACTTAAATCATTCCAGTTGCCTACTGTACAGCTCAAGGGTCATCCGTGTCGGCCCAAGGCCCTACTTTGTTTCTGTTATCCTTTAAATGTATTAAACCCAGCACTGGTAATATGCTTACATTGATAACTGGATTCGGCAGCTGCCCAAAGGGAAAGGGTATACTTTGAAACTGCACAGCCCCCAGATCTGGCTTTATCTTATAATATTGCTGTACAACGTTATGAAACCCTCTGTTTGGGTATGTCACTTTTCATAGCAATCATCAGCAGCTGTGTTAGATTTGTATAGCTATAGCCTGACTGGGGTTAGAGTTTAATCGGACCATTTTTACTGAGAACAAAACACCGCCAGAAATGCTCTGGCTTTATGCTTTGTTGAAGTGTACATGCCTGGAAGCCCTTTCCTTTAGTTAAGATGCCACAGTTTTATTCCTGTCGGTTAAGATCTGGTTATGTGAGAGGCCTCTTAGCTCTGTCCTCTAACGGTGGTTTCCTCGCCGCTCACAGGTAAAACAGAACAGTGTTTGTATTGCTTCATTACTCATCTTGATATCCCTTTCAGTGAAGAATGGCATCTGGCAATGCAGGCTTGGCTCAAATTGGAAATTGGTTTGTTTTTTGCTTTCTCTTTTGGCAGAGAAATTTTATTGATGATATGGATGAAGAAGACGAGTTTGAAGGTTAGAAATTGTGCTCGTAATATTTGCAGTTTATTCATAATTCAGTTGACCACACGGATGTTTTCATTTTGATGTTTTGAATTGAAGATGCAATTTCTACATTCCATCTGCATGCCGGCCAGACAGGGATTACAACTAGTTATGAAACATTTAAATTAAGTCACTGACTGTTATCAACCACTCCCCAACATATGCACATATGTGTACCATCTTGGATTTCATGTGGTCAGGTATAATCACAACATGCATGTTGAGTGAAACAAGAAATTGCAGATTCGGATTTTAAGACCTGAAATAAGTTTGTAATTATGTTTAATATCCACAGGCTCTTTGAAAGCACTAAGCATACAATACCGATAGCTTTATAATACAGTCATAAGACTTTGCAGACTTTTGTCTGAATTCAGACATTTTGAATCTGATAGAAAGCATTATCGGTATAGGAGGAAATGCACCTTTCAGACATTTTATACGCAGTTTCAGATCTTTTCTAAAACAGATAATCTCATCCCTGATAATAGTTATTCACTTAGCAGAGCTTTAGACAAAATCCTCTTAACTCCAGATTCTATCAGCCATAAGTTTGAGCGACAGTTTTGGATGGATTTGTTTTCTTGATTCTCCCACTAGGATTCCTGGCCCAGCACTCCAAACCGGACACCCAAGAGACTTCAGCTTACCACAACGAGACGGAAAGTGAATCCAGTTGCTCCAGTGACGAGGCTAGCAGTGATGATGACGTGGATGATGCAGGAGGAAGCGGGGAGAAGACACTCAGCAGTATCGTCAGGAAGCTCCAGGAGAAAGGCAAGCGAACCTGACTGTAGAACTGTATTCAATTACTACAGCGCTAACTCCTTGTGACAAATGATGCCTGCAGGGCACGGCAATCTTTGTGCACTACCTACGGAAAATTTGCCATCCAGTGGAATGGAACTTGCCATTTACTCAAAGCGCTCGACTGAGCCGCCATACTTTTACATTGCATTGTGGGATACTTCCCCGGGTAACCAGCCCAGCAGGTCATTTACTTGGGCTAGCCGCAAGTAGACACGAGAAGCCACGAGTGTCAAATCCCATGCAGGTGCACTTCTGTAAGTCAGCACGGGGGAAATAATCGAACGCTCTGTTTGTTCTGTAGCGTCAGACCACAGTTTTACTGATGGAGTATTGAAACACCACACTTTACCTCAGCTGTACAATATTGTGATTTGAGACAGTGTAGTAGTGACCCCAATTGAGCAAGCTCATGTTCGGAAGGGCAGTTTTGAAGCTGTCGAGTGGTAGAAACAGTTACTGATGATCATTCTTCCAATAACGTCTGCCTTTGACAATTTTCCTGCCAGGTTTGGCAGAGCAAATTCTCTGGATACAGGGAGGTCTGAGAAGCACTGCCGACGACAGGGAAAAAGAAAGTAAGGAATTTTTTGTTGAGCCACTCTTGAGGCATGAACATCCCAAGCATGCTAGATAACACCAACGTTCCAGGCATGGTGGAATCCCTGGCATCATAAATCTTATGACTTGTAATGAGCACCCCATGTATGAAACAGAGGCACCGACAGATAAATGATATGCAGACACAGGTTTTACTGCAGGTTTTACTGCTGAAATAGAAAAGTTATTTCTAAATCAGGAGGTTTTCCCCAATCAGGAGGTTTTTCCCAAGCAGAAAGTGGAAATAAGGGGGTAACGGCACAACCTTATATGACAAAAAGAATTCATTTTAAAAATGGCTCATTTTCATTGTTGTATGGAATTGTTCAGGTCAGTTTGGCTCTACTCCTCTAATACCATACTCTTCCAATTTCCTCAATGATTTATGATGTCACATTTCACAAAATTCATTCCAAAATAAGGGGATCACCACCCTAGTTGCTTCTCTTCAGAACCTGGATGAAATTCTTTCTGTCAGAGGTTGGAGAAGGCATACCCGTCTGTACATCATTTCTGCCCATAAGTGTCGTTCCTCATAACTGAGTATTCACTGATGTGGGGTTTTTGTTTTTCCTCAGGGGATGAGCAGGCAATCCCCATCGTGCCTCTTACTGAAGAGAATGGAGATGCCATGGACAGCAAGCTGTTCCAGCAAATGCTTAAGATGGTCGGCATTTCTCCTCCCAGTGGTCATGAGGTAGGGTACCCTCAAACCAGGGTAATTTATTTATTTATTTTCGGGCAATACAGATACAAATACATAGAGCGCAAGATATAGAAAAAAAGCCTGCGGATTACTCAAAAGTGAAATAAATCACTATACAAGGAGCTATCCAAACGGACAAGCCACATCCATAAATAATTCAGCAACAATAAAAACACTGTTGCCAAATACATTTATAAAAAATATACACTAAATGTCAATACGGTTTATCTAATTACAATAAAAACAGAATATTAATAAATTCATATTTTTCAAGTTAGTTTAAAGTTAATCTTATTTCTATTTTTAAAACACTTGAGGGTGCCTTCAAGTAAGAAAAGGTCACAAATACAAAAGACAAACAGTTCAGCAAAACACAGATCCTCCACGCTGGGTCGGTGAGCAGAAAGGAAAACATGGCATCAGTTACCCCCCCACCGATATATCCACACCCAAAATATACAATTACTGGTCATATAATCACCCTTGAAAACAGTGTTGGAGAATATAAGTACATATATCTATCGAACCAAGCATGCCCAACCAAATCAGCCGAAGAGAAAGAAAAAAAAAGCTAAGGGACAAGATGATTTATTAAGATGGAAAGCTTGCGGTAAACACCATGCAATATCTCTTTTTTGAGTCTGTGTGGTTCTGATAAGAACCGGAGAGGCTCAACGTTTCGGACAGTGTGCTCTGTTCGTCATCAGGAGACTGAAGAGATGCCGACAGGGAGTGGGGCTTATATGCTGGTTGGAGGTACTGGCGTGTGACGGATCCTGCTGTGTAGTCAGGTGGAATGGTGGATCCTCCTGGGTACTGATGCATGTCAGTTGGTCATGGGCTGTGGTGGGGTATAGGGTATAGGAGACCCTGGGTGGGGGGGGGGAGTGTTAGGGTATAGAGGACCCATCAGACCGGGAGGTGAGGAGGGGCTGCCAGATATCGCTGATGGAGAAGCCGATGTCTTGAGGTACGGTGGGGTGCTTGGAGATTTCTAAGGCTTCTCTAATGCGTCTTGGGTACCACTGTTCAATGTTGGCGATGAGGTGGGCTTCTTCCCAGTTGATGGTGTGGTCTTCGGCGTGGGAATGCTTGATGATGGCTGACTTCTCATATTCCCCCTTTCTGCCATGGGCTCTGTGTTATTTGATCCTGGTAGGGAGGTCCCTACCAGTCTCTCCGATGTACAGTTTGCCACACTGGCAGGGATCTTGTATACACCTGGTCGGCGGTGTGGATCTTGCCGGTCCTTGTGAGAAGTCAGCATTCCTTGGATCTTGAGGGGGGTTGTGTGGAACACCTTGATGTTGTGCTTGCTCACAGATGATTTATTCTAACAAAAAGCGGGTGCCTAATATTTTGTAGTGAGAGGAATTAATAGCCTGATCCCAGTAATTCATACTGGTCACTAAAATAAATGTGAACACAATTTTGCTGTTTAATCAAATATTAAATATTTCCCAGAGATAAACACACTTCAATTCAGTTGAATTTTACTGCAAAGGTATCATAACATTATATTTGCTTCACTGGCACATGAAGTACATGAACCTGCCTTTAGGTTGGCTAGTGTCACTTTCAGATTGAATCCTGAACTAACCATTTTGATATGTTGAAAAATGCAAGCTCAGAGACTCCCTTTTTTCTGTGTACAGAATGTCTCTGGAGGATAGTGTACTTTTATGCAAACAAATGGTTTCCATATAGGAAGGATTTGTCTTCCACTTAATTGCCTCTAATCAGCCTGTGTGGCTGTATTTTACTTGCTTGCTCATGAAAGGTCAAGTCTGTGAGCTTTCTTCTGAATCAAGAAATCTCACACCACTCTTCTTTGGTTTTTCTTTCTTTGGTTTTTGGCTGGCTGTCTGATTGGAATTTAGCACAGCGTCAGGTGCTTTAATTGTTAAATACACGGGGTGAAATGTTTCAGCGGTGTGATGAAAAGGGTCCAAACAATTTTTGTCTTTTCCAAGGAAACCTTCTGGCGCATCCCAGGTCACCTTGACCCAGAACAGCTCCGGCAGGGAGCAGACTCCATCCAGCCCCAGGAGGGGGTTGCCGAATCGGCTGCTGAGCGCAAGAAGAAGTCCAATCCCAGGTATAAGGCCCTGAAGGAGATGGCGAGGCAGCGGAGACGAGAGAAGAAAGTGCCCGGGGAGCGACGGAGGAGGAGAGACTGTCGAGAGGAGCTCCCCGTCTCCGAAGTGGTTAATAGGGTCATCAATGATGACGATAGGTTGCCAACGGCAACAGAGCAAGGCACAGAGAGCGACAGCGATGGCGGAGGAACGGCCAGCAAGAAAATATCGCCAGGGTCTGGTCAGAGGAAAAGTCGGGTCAAACGAGCACTGCAGAGCGATTCATCTGATGATGAAAGGTAAGAGTTGGTCGGTTATTTGCTTTGTATGTGC
This sequence comes from Acanthaster planci, assembly GCF_054643075.1. Taxonomy (NCBI): domain Eukaryota; kingdom Metazoa; phylum Echinodermata; class Asteroidea; order Valvatida; family Acanthasteridae; genus Acanthaster; species Acanthaster planci. The sequence continues at coordinate 8,139,820 of NC_141784.1, forward strand.
CACATGCCAGTAGGAATTGTGAAGCAAATTAAACACTAAGAAACAATCATGGTGAAAACTTTAGAGATGAGTACAGCTTTTGTTCAATTCATTGTACAAATATTTTCAATTTATGCCATACGTTTGCTGCTCATGTGCAGTTCACATCAAGAGTGAACTAGCTATTCCGTTTTGCTTAACCAACAATAATTTTATTTGTCTTTATACATTGACACTAAAAAATGGACTTTCCTGCTTCAAGTTGATTGAATGCACCCGTTGGCCACAGAAGGCCAAGGCTTTTAAGCCTTGGAATATGCAAATTTTTTGTCATTGTGGTCTTTGATCTTTTTAGCTTTGCATTTAAATATCAGACTCTACTTTTACAAGGTCCCAAGTTCCATTCCCAGATTAAGTTAATTTGTCCATAATGTTGGTTTATTGTGAACCCTAACATGATCAACTGAAGCTACCGATATCTTCCCTCAACAAATCTCAGTGCCATTGAGTCACCACCAAAGAGTGACCCAGTCACCAGCGAGACTCAGCTGCCTACTATGAGTAAGCCTGCTGCCAAACGAAGCCGTCTGCTGCTGTCCAGTGACAATGACAGTGACAGTGACACTGGCGCAGCCAAGACCGGAGTTTCCGAGGTGCATTCACAAGGTGAGATGCTCTCCAAAATGGTGGGTGAGAGGATGAATGGGGGGGGGAGATTGACTGATGACCCCCCGGGAACTGTGAAGTAGTATCTGAGCTAGCTCAACAAATTTGTGAGCTGTGACATTAAGGTGGATAATACACAGCACTGCGGTGCAGAATTGACTGAATTAAGCATACAGGTTTCTCCAAACTTGCTGTCCCCCACATGGGAAATTTCTTTATGGGGCAATTAAGATAGTGTCATCTTACTTAAGCTCTCCGACTCAATTCCCAGTTGACATCCAGCTCAACAGTGCTCAAAACTTGCTGTCTTGGGTTCGCTCTCAGGGTACTTAAAGATGACAAACTGGTTCCTGAGCCATTAAGTGCAGGAAAATATTGATTTAATAGCTTATTTGTGTTGTCTTTACATGTGGCCAGGACATGTATGCACTATCCCATTGCAATGGTATTATAGCACCTGTGTAGTAGACTAGCTCCCAGGTATTAAGCTGTGTGATAGTCCTTTGTGCATGTGCATTTATTCTGTGTGAGTATCCTGGTGTCTACCAGGTAGATGGCAGGAATAATGACTGATGGTGAACCAGTGAATCTTTGGCTCACAATCATGAATATGTATGGTGCATGAATAGTAAAGTAATGTTTCACAAGTTGATAACATGGGGGTGATTTTGTGCACAGCTCATAAGGTAGTATTTATAATGCCAGTTCTGTGTTGGTTTGTCTTCAGAGACACCAGAAGTCAGCCAGACTCATGCCTATTTCCCAACAACAGATCTAGTGATGGACTGTGACACACAGGATTCAGATGATGACATGCCGCTCCACCGGATTGCTAGGCGACGCATCGTCGAGTCAGACAGTGATGAAGATTAGCTTACATTAGGTCGTTCTCTGCATCTGCACAGTAACCATATTGCACATACACAAAGTATTTACTAGTAGATACAAGTTCATAAAAAGTAAGGGAAATTAACCACTAATCAAGTCATTAACAGCATTCAGTTGGAGAAATTGGCAATTTTGTTTTAGCCAAAAACCTCAACTGGTATAAAATTAATGTATTTTACCTTCAAAAAATTCAAAGGACATTCAACAAGCCTCGACAAGGATGCAGTGCTGGTCAAATACATTGATTGTTTCATAGCACTTTGAAAAAAGGATTTCTTTTCAAGTTCTCGGAGGAATACTCTGTAATTTTGCTGAAGAGTATTTTCTTCTGTTAATAATTATACACGCTAGTACTAATTTGAAAAGTTCTACCCAGCTGTGTTGGAAAAATGCTGTTGTAAAATTACCATTTCATGAATGAACTGAGGGTCACTCTCAGGAAAAAAAACCACATTTCCATATCTTGTGCCAGTACTCGGCTCTGCTACTTATTTCTTCACTAAGGACTTATTCCTGGAGGATTTGTGTCGGCCAGTTTTCTTTGATAAGTCCCATAGTGTGCGGTTAGATAGGTACTGAGAACAAAAAATATCATGTGATATTCTGTATACCAAAACTAGGGGTATGATTTCTCTGGACTTTTTCAGGTTTCAGGATTTTACAGGTTTAAGTATTCAAGTTTTTGAGTACTTTGCACTTTTTTACAATAAAGCCAAGTGTCGGATTGGCATAAACATAGCCATTATGTTGCTTACATTGCGACAAGCCCTCTACTGGACGCTTCGCTTTATTTCTCATCTTCCCCCAAGCTATATCCTTTTCCGACTATGATAATGTTTTGTGAGAACAAGAGGTTTTGTTTCTCTCTCTTGACAAAAAGGGTGAAAACGGATGATCACTTTAATAAATGTTCACAAATAGAAAGATCTCATGTGATACTGAAATTTTTATGAGTAGGCCTACTTCAAATGATTGGATAAAACATAATGAAGTGATAGGAGACAATTCTATTCAGAGAAATTCAATAAACTGCAGTGCATTATTTGTTGAAGTACAAGAAAAACTCTGATTGACAGCCCCCCCCCCGAAAATAACCCCCAAAACAAATACCACCTAAAAAAACCGAGGACAGCAGACGCTAGCTAGCTCAGCTTTAGTTAAAATAAGAATTGCACGAGTATTTTTTAAACAAATGTGTGTACTTTCGAAGACAATCTAAATTGTCACATTTCTTTTCCTTTTTAAAACATACGAGAACAGTTTTGTTTGTTTGTTTGTTTTGGAGGAACTGAACTTCGACCCGACTTCTCTTACTCGAACGTACGTGTTGGACTACACTGGTTCAGGGGTGCATTCCGAGTCCACTAAATGGGTAGATTTCTACGCACGAGCTCATTAATATTTTGTGATCCTGTTGGGATTTTTTACAATAACAGGTGCTATCATTGGGAGAAATCAGAGATGTTTTCCAAAATCACGAATTTGGGACTTCTGGCGTCGAACTGGGCCATTTCGTTCACAAAAACCAACTCGTGGGCCTATTTTGCATAGAGGCAGGCGGCTAGTTGAAAGCTGAGCGCATAGATTTACTCCTGTTTTGGGGGTGTTTTCGGCAAAGGGCAGCGCAGCTAACCCCTATAGAATTGGACAGAAAAGTGGACTTCTGGCCATAATCTTGAATTTCCAACGGGGAGCGGGAGGCTAACGTCTCCTTGGGAGTCACCAGGCGGCGCTTTTTCTGTCCGATTTTGCACTGTTTTCTACGGGCGCGTATTTAGTGTCGTGCAACCCAAGAAGACAACTGGAAAAACTGATTGGAAGTCGTATGCAGTTATTTTCATGAAAGATGACTTTGTGATGGATAAAGTTTTGAGCTATTGGAAAAGCAAGCACAGGGATTTAGAAAAGTGATTAACGCAAACTCTATTTGGCAAACGCGGTTAACGAGGTGACGTCATAATCAAATGTATTCCAATCCGGTTCGTAAGTGACTTCGTCACAATGGCGGACGCGCCACGATTTGCAGGCTCTCATTGGACAATCGCAGAAGTTGCGCGTTAACTTCCGGTTCCATGGTTCCTTGTAAACGGCGATCAAAGCATGCAACCCTATGAACAGTGCACGTGTGCAGTGGGCCAGGTTTAAATTGAACTGACGTCACACTTACGAACCGGATACAGGCACATCCCGCGTGGTGGTAGCAGTAGTTATGGGCGGCCATTGAGGGGAAAAAGACAAAACGAAAAGTATAAATAAAACCAAGAAATGTAAATATACATACAAAATGTAATACAAACTAAAAATATAAAATTTGTAGCGTGTCCTGCTTATTGGGCTCTGACGCTGTCAAGAACCTATACAAGAACCACTCAGTCAGACGCAAATCGCCGTTCCAGGCAAAAACTGCTCTATTTATTGTCACGAAGTCAAAAAGCTGTTTCACACACACAAGCTCCAGGCGCGAGGCGGGAAAACCGCAGGCCGTTCGCATACCATGTACCATGCACCAGTGGGGCAGCCAGCTTGCTCCATGCGGGTCCGAGCTGGCGCCCCCACCGACCGAACCCGCCAGCGCGACAAAATGAACGAAATACATAAGCACTTACAAAATACAAACGAAACGTGTAAAGACAAATAAATATGAATGACAAGTATAAAGAGAAAGCGGGGACAAAGTGATGGTTATTCGATCAGGCCCGAAACTCAACTTGACCGAACGAAAGTGTTGCAAATCGAATTATACATGAAATGCAACAAAACTACAATTCATTGATTTTAAAATGTTTATGGTCCGAGTTGGTGAATAAAATAATTGTCCCTCTTCAGCAGAAATATGCTCCCGCACATTTCACACACGATCGCAACAATACTTGCTCTCAACTTCTGTGTTGGCTAAAACTAATTTCCAAAGTATGTCAGAAACCAAATCAGGAATATTTCCAAAATTCTGGCTGCACCAATTCAGATAATGCTCTCTTCTGCCATGTTTATAAACTGTGGCGAAAGTTCATACGACGTTTGAAACGGCGCGTTCCGGTCCAGACTGTTAATATGGCGCACGGCTTTCAAACATTTGCTCAAACTGGCGTAAGTGGAATACCCCTGATTTCTGTAAAAGAGGGTTTTCACGTGACGTCACTTGACCGGCAAAGGCAGTTCAGCTGGATTGTTTGGCTTTTTTACCGCTTTATCTCATTTTTTTCTGTGGTACACATGTACTTAAAAACAAAGATTTCAGTAGCTTTTAGAGTTTTAAAGGACAGTGTTAAGCCATACAGGACACCAATTAATGCTTAGTAGCGAAACATGTTTAAAGAGTGATAGCAAGATTGTTATTTATTGCTAAACAGAGTTTTAGAAATCCATGTTCCAGGAGACGCTTGTGGTCTCTCGCAAAATCTCATATTATTACGTCAGATAGACTCTTGTATTTAACAAAATCGATGTCCCGTACAAAATGCCTTTATAGCACAGTTCTAAATCAAAACTACACGAAGACTGGACGCCACTTCGCCGCTCAAAACGCCTTTTATGTTTAGTCATCCGTAACTAACCCTGGACAACGTAGACGTCCTAAGGAAGTTATATACCAAGTATCATAAACCATGTCTGTTACAGCATGTAACTGGAATCTGGAGGACCACTATTGGGATTTACTCGAGAGAAATTGGTATTCGGTAAACGTGATCGACTCATGACATCTGGTGCACGCGGCAGACCCTGCATGATCAGGTGGCTAACCATATAAAAGCTGAGAAAAATTTGATATGCATGACGATCTCCATTAAAATGTCCCTGCTATTTCTCAAACTAAATGAGGCGACAGTCATGATACGGTTGTGCAAATGAGAGCGCCAATAAGCAAAATAATTAATGAAGTTAAGGTCGAGAGATGTGCCACTAAAACGAGTCGAGGACAAGGTCAAGGGCGGATCCAGAATCAAATTCGAAGGGTTAAGTTTCGGAGGAGTCGGTACGACAGCCAAACTTTGACGAGTGTACTGCAAATTTCCTGATCTTCTGAGAAGACTCAGTTTTGGTATGTGCGGGAGGGCGCTGTTCTGCGTGCTACGGTGTGCGCGTCAGGTTTTTTTGTGGCTGCCATTTTGTCAGACTCTCCTTTCCAAGGCTAAAATAAATCAAATTTTCTGTTAAAAGGGGCCTATCGTTTCCCGATTGGGTTGGTCCCTTTTCCTCATAAACGTTTTGATCAATATGAGTAATTCTGGAGAATGTAATAGTTCAAGGAAACTCATATTAAAGAAAGAATTTATCCCGAATATTTAGTCTGTTTATAAACCGACGAATAGGTCCTCCCAGTGCTTCACTCATGTACAATCATAACTTTAGGTATTGGGGATCTGTTGTGGTAAATCTGTAATGTATTCGTTCCGGTTTTAACCCATGTCCAAGTATCAGATAATGAGACCTGTGTTTTGATATTATTCCGAATTCAGTCGGGAAACTTTATGTTTGGTTCTTTTCCAATTAATTAACCTATCTGACAGACTGGGGGTATAATAGATCATTGGTTTGAATAAAATAATTAAAATGCTGATTAGGGTAAACGTAGCATGATGTACTGTTCATTTTATTAACAGCATAAGTGATATATAGAGGCTACAGTGTCAGCGGTAGGCCTTCACCACGAACCACTGTTGTTATCCCTTGTTCACTTTGTCTACTGAGAAGAGTTTACACATAAAAGCTGAAACCTGGGAAAACCTTAAGAGAACACTGTCTGGTGTGCCATTCCTGAATGCTGTCTATACTTGTTAGCCAGCAGTAACATGTATTCCCCATTAGCCTACACCAACTGAGGTCTCGCAAGTGCCTAACTGGACTTGGAGTCGGTCACAAACAACCAACCACCAGGCCCCCGGTAACTCTACACTCAAGAGAAGTGGAATAATTTTTTGCAGTCCCTTTCCACTTTAGGAAGAAGGGCCAATTATACGATTAAAAAGAGTTCTCCCGTAATCAATTTTAAAAATGCCTTCAGGGGCAACTCTTCCGTTAGCAATTTTAACCTTCGTTTTGGCGTGCAATGACATTTATTAAAGTTAAAGCAAGTAGCTTTTTAATATTTAAAGATATCAGGAAAGGATTTCAAGATATCTTTAGATCATTAAGATATCTTGAAATGGATTTAGAGTTATCTTGAGATAGATTTCAAGGTATGTCTAAATGTGTTGGGGGTATCTCAATATCGATTCAGAGATATGCCGAAATCATTTCCACTTTCGCCGATTGCATTGTGTGTATTCAAGGGTCAAAACGGACTGATGTGCGGCTCACGGAAGCGAAAAGAATATAATATATCAAATGTTTCTGAACTATCTTGATGTAGATAGAGATATTTTGAAGCAATCAAGAGCTACCGCTTAACATGAATAGAATGTCACTTTCGCGCGCTGTGTCAAAGTTCCACGTTTGCGACGTGAACAGTGTACTTTAGTGAAGTGAACGTTCGAGTTTGGCTACTTTAGCATGAACGGTGCTCGAGTTGATAATTGATGTTGCATTGTCAATCTTCGCCATTTATCCACAAATCACCGTAGCACTATTGATGGCCTTGCACCATCCTGATGTTAACGATGAGCGAAGCTTCTTTGGCAAGATAACCATGGCCCCTGAAGTTTTGAATAAACTACGGTGTCCTCGCTTGAGTGACCAACGGGACACGGGAAACAATGGGATGACTGTTTCATGTCGCCAATTCCAGGGCCTAAATTGCTGATACTTTCCAGGCATAATTTTAAGTGTACTTCTTTTAAACTGCCCATATCTGCAATAAACATAACAGCTAGGTTTTACAAGTAATTTCAAAGGATTGATGTTACACACTCATGTCGTGCGCAGTGCAATCAATGCAACAGCAGGTCGAACTACACGATGTTAATGTCATCCATCGATTGACATTTCTCAGCTGCGGTGATAATCTTTACAGAAAGTTAAAAGAAACACAGGAGAAATGACTCAGTTGAGCCATTCCGCTGTACCAATGCAGACAATCCCTTTTAGGAATTCCGTCATTTGAGATACCTGAGCATGTTTATAATTTATATGAAAACAACACGGCTTTTTCCCAAGTTGGGGGCGATATTCCTTTATTTTGTTCGGAATATTGTTTATCAAAAATACATTATATATGATTGAAATTGCAACCTTACATAAACGATTTGCAAAAAAGTAAAGTCTTAAAAATTATGCTTTGAAAGAACAAATGATTTAGTCCCGAATCAATCATTTTGGTTAATATATCCAAGATTGAACGTTCATTTCGCCAAGCTGTATCGTTCAGAATTATTGCGAAGGTGGAATGTTGACATCGCTATATCAAGCACCGTGCAACCATGAAAGAAGGATGCAACTTAAACATCGTGAAAACGGATCGTTGTTGGCGAAAGTCGAAACCTTCATATGAACAAGGTTCACACAAAAATGTCCTCACTGGGCCACCGCTGGGTTTACCGTCACAGAGCCTGAAATTTGACGCCTGGTAGCGCGCTTCCGGAACCCCTTGCTTTCCAAACCATCAATTCTGATAACGTCCCTTGTCAATTAGTTGCAAACATATGGAAATTAAAAAAAAAAGGTTTGATCTGAAAGAGAAACACCATACTAAACCTGACTTTTCACTACCGAAAATATCGAATGCACAAGTTAATTGCACAACATTATTTTCTGGTCACCGCGATCTGTAGGTAGGTCTACATATAAAAAATGAAATTGAAATAGAAGACCTAAATGAGTTGCACGGGCTACAATTTTTTCAACAAATCTACAGGCATAATGACCATTTTATGAAAATAAATCTAAAGTCAGATCTCACCTTTGACAAGAACTGCACGCACCAGGCCAGCCCCCACTAAATCTAGAACTCATTGGCTGAAAGCAGGAAGGTAAGTCTTTACAACGTTGTATGTTCTTGTTACCACTGAACGATATGATGTGCCAACAAACGTATACAGACACGGTGACCTAATGACGACAGTGCCAGTTTTGAAAGTTCATGCATGAAATTCTGTTTACCCAACCTTTAGGAAATTTTTCCACAATTTCTCGGGAGATAAAAGGGAGATAAAATTCCGACAGGACTATTTCCTGGGGAGAACGTGATGGGGCGACCCAATGTTAAAATCCCCTTAGGCGGGCCATGCAAGAGTTTCGTAGTACTCACCCCGTGATTTTTACCCTTTAGGCTCTTTTGGCGGGTCCAGGTGGGGCCCCCTAAAAGGGTTAAATTTTCATTTGAATAATGAGAAAAACACGATATTAGGGTGACCATTTCTAACCTATGAATATCTAGCTTCAGCCCTGACAAAGGTTACACAAAGAAATTCCTAAATTTCCGTCCCCCACAAAACATCCCGCCTGAATATTTAATTCTGACTCTGCAGGTATTCTTTCCATTTACTTTCGTGTGCCTGCATGTACCAAATACTGTCAAGTCTAGCACCAGACTCCTTTTCAAAATGATTTTCACTTTGCGATTATTAATTCCAGTGGCAGAACTAGAAGGGGGATACTGTCGGCAGCATCCAGTAATGTTTACGTTGTTGTGGAAAATCCCCTAGACAGCAAAAGGCACATTCTTTCAAAAACTAAGCTTTTCGATCTATCATCATCACAACCTCCTTACGGATTAAAGTTAGACCTACCCTGATTCTGTCAAAGGTGTGTAGCCACTTAAAATCAAGAGACTAAAACACTCCCACTCAAAATCACCTTCCACATTAATGTTGATGTCACTGACGCGCACTGGTACAAAGGCTGCAATAATCTAAAAAAATATCAAAGACCTTCATCAGCATCTATCTGTCTCGAGCAGAAGCGCCCCCTCATTGGTTGAAAAGAGCCATATTGGTCGAGAGCGTTCATTTTAGCGATGTGACTGTAACTCGTGCATTTCATAGTCGATCGTGAATCAGCAAAATGTTCAGTTCTGACCAAAGGCGCCTCCGTTGCTAAGAAAATCGCGCCCTCTGCTGGTCCAGCTCAAGGCTCATAGCCACGATAGGAATGGGTGCATGAATGGGCAAGATCCCTCATGCCCCTCCTCCCCACGGAGGGGTATAATAAAATCTGGACTCGCAATGCCCTTAATCAGCTTATAGGGATCATTAATCCACTCGCGGCCATTTTACAGAGCCGAATACAAAGCTCTCCTGGCGGTGCCTGCCTTTGTTCTTCCTAACGTCAATAGAGGGGAGCCAATCCACCATATGTACCCGGCTCGGTAAAATGGTCGCTGGTTGGCTTCTTCTTCATACAAAGGCGTTGCAAATCCAGGTTTTTTTTATATGCGTCCGTGCTCCTCCCCTTTAAATAGCTCAACGTCTCTTATCACTCCGTTCAGTGACGGTCCAGAGGAATGACCAACAAGGAATGACGACTATTGTCAATCATCACGTTTCCTGTGCTCCCATGTGAGCAATCATCCGCCCAACGTTTTTCATTATCATCACACGCCATAGCACGCCTCTTTAATTCAACGTCAATCTCGCCCCGCAGCGCCCAATAAACCGAGCACCACATACGACAGAAGTTATTCGGAAGGAATAATGCACGCTCGGCCAATTCGGAGATGATTATGCAGCACATTGATCGCTATTAAACATTCTTTCTAGTCACCAGCTGCAGCATTGCGAGGCACATGCTATGGAGCCGCCTAATGCATGCAATCCTTTACGAATTGAGGAATCTATCCACGCGGGTGGCAAATTATCTTCCTGTTGTAGAATTGTGATAAATTATTTCCCGTTGAAGCCCGAACACAATATTTCACCGTTGCTTTAGCTGATTGATTTGTACCATGTCAGTGCAGTGCACTGAAGGACGAGTTTTCTTTTTCCTACATTCTTGTCTTCTCAGATTTGGCCCAGCCTATCCCCTATATGCCTACTTAAAGAGCCTGTTAATTTTCAGTGAAAGGTAATGAGCCACTCTGGTACTGTGACAGCGCATGCACAAAACGAAGTGGATCGTGGATCATTCACGAACACCAATACACCTGCCAGATCGGTGTCATCGATCTGGAATAAATCCCGACATCTACAGTCGGCCATATCAGCAAGGCAGTACGCCGATTCAAAGGAAAGAACACTTCCGAGGTCGTATGATGTCAGGTGGTTTGTCCCGAATGACCTTGTGTTTTGGGCTTAATAATTTGCCGATGGGGGTGTCTAAGGTGTTTTCGCCACTGAAGGCGTTGCAGGTAGGTTCTAAGATACCCTGTGCACACTTCTAAAACTTTACTTCGCTTCGGAAATCGTTTGTTCACTACGTTTTGTTAATTGAATGATCGAATAACGCAGTGACTGTCGGTGTTGCAAACTGCTTGTTAGGTGGAAGTCATTTTGCCTGGCAATGGCAATGATGGTACATTGGGCTCACAGGAAATTAGGTCTAATAAACGCGTAATTGGATGCCATATATCTAGCCCAATTTGCTCTTAAACCTGAAGAAGTGTAATAACGCTTTCGGGTATGGAGTAGGCCTATCACTGAAAGGACTTCACTCGACGATTGAGTATCCTTTTCTTTCTGGCTTTTTAATATCGAGCAGACAGACTGAGAAAGAGTGATTGATGGCTTTTACTGCGCATGTCCCTTCAAAAATAAAACCACATGAACGCTACTGGGGCAGAGTACAAGACATTATATCAGGAATATTCCTTATTCAATTCTTTCGTTTCGCGCCGCCCACTCATAAACAGCCACAGAGTAAACATTGGGTAGGTACCCGCCATCACGTTGACTGAATCTCCTCCGGTTGTGTGTCTTCATTCGTAGCAATTTCTGCCAACAAGGCAAATGCATGCGAGCACATGACACGTTCTAGTATTATGGTTTGGAGTCCGCTTGTGAAATCGAGCATTTCGTCGTGGGGAAGAGCTTGAGCGACACACGTGGCATGGGGGCCGTAACGTGGATTTTATACGCTGTCATCGTGTGGGCATCCAACAAATCCAGGTACGTGTTGCCACTGTCTCAACGAAGTGAAATCTCTCCCAACCGGTGTGATGTTCAGTACTGAAAGCACACGAACCAAATCGAGAGTAGCATCGATTTGTGGACGTAACTGTTCTGGAAGTATATAGTTAGTCGGACAGACTTGTGATATATAACACTGACATTTAGGTCAGCTTCATTTTAAAAAGTATTGGAGAGGTGATGATCTCTCAGGAAGGGTATTCACAATATGTGCTATCCATACCATATTTGTATATCGGTTAAATATTACGACGCGTTCTATTGTTTCTCGCTATAGAAGTATTCTTGGTAGTCCTCAATGAACCAGACGTTGGTAAATTCTGTTGTAATGGGTGGGCCTGCGTTATCGTTTGGCAAACAATAATTGCTTTCCAAAGTTAAACACAACTGGCGACATAAATAGGTTTTGGAAGCTACGGTTTAGGCCCTACTGTCAAGCATTGGTTCGTGCTCGCGACTTACTAGCAGAGGGATGGTCCATAGCCATAGAGACTGCTTCATTCATTTACAAAAACAGGATTATTAATATGTGCCTGCTCTTGTGAAATATGGAAACTTGTTGGCCTGCAAAGTATCGTGGATCAGTGCATATTTGGGTCCAATGTTTTTCGTGCCCCTAATGGTTTTGTTTTTTTGTTCAGAACACATTCTTTAATTTGCAACATTATTTCAGCAATACAAATCACCTGCCAAATAAATAGAAATATTCGATGTGAATCTTAATGATATTTCCCTGTGAAACAACACAGGCCAGGAGCAACAGGGACACGAAAGTCTCACACGTTTGGACCCCAAATTTACAGAATGACCCAAGTACAACAAATATCTTGGTGCTATATGGGGGTAATCCGGTCACCAAAGTGGACCTTCCTCCCAACAAAGAGCACAGCGCCCAACTGTCAGCATCGAGGCTAATCAATAGCATGCACGTTTCTCTCTAGAATATGATAATCGATTACTGTATCACTGATAGTTCTGACTTCTTAGTATAAACGATGAGCTCATCTTTACTCAGAAGGCCGAAATCAGATCTCTGAGTTACCACAACGGACCTCGCTGAAGGGCTGAGCTTAATTAAGTGGTTTCTCAGAAGACGCGGTACCTTTTTCATTCTTTTCTTTTGTAACTGCTTCAAGAGACCGTGTCCGCCATAGTCTTTTTTATGTAGATCGATTAACTCAGGATAGTTGTGTTTTGAAAAACGGCAAATTTTGCCATAATATTCTTATGAACAAGAGCCAGACTTGCACTACAGACCATTGTCAGGGTTCGAATCCTTAAGATCTTACTTTTCTTAGGGAATTAGCGTGTCCCTAGAATGGAAGTACCGTGTAAATGTTACTTCGTTGAAGTATTTGCCGTGAACTCCCAAACTGTAAGCTTTGTCTGAACCCCACTGAGCGTGTAGAATGTTTCACGGGACCTTATAGCAATTAGAGATGACCCGAAACTGGAAAGTGCAGTGAATTTTGAACGTAATGCTTGAATCATAAAATGCCAGGGTTGCTTTCAAACTAAGCCAGTCCCTCTACCCTGCTTCTTATGTTAAAGCTTAATTGTAGGTTCCTAGAAGTGCATAATGTGTACAATTTGAAAACGTACGTCCGAGAGCGTGCATCATGGGTGCATTGTTACTAAGCAGACGAGTGATAATCACGGTACCTGTGTATATTTCGGGGACAGATATTCAACCAATGACCTAGTGAAGGTAACCCAGGTTAAGTTCAAGCACTTAGGCTGTGGCAAAGGTGTACTTCTATTGCTCATAAACAGATCAATTGCTGAATATTTGCGCATATTGCGTACGCTCCCCCTATCATCAGCGTACGGACTGGCAAATGTGCAAGGTTTATGTTCAGCCATTAAGGAACGGATCATTATCTCGTATATCATGGCTAAGCAGAATTTCGCTGAAAGCAAGGTTTAATTAGGCAGGCCTGTCCAGTCATATTCATTAATTTATAGCATTTATTTATTAATTCGTGGCTATTAAAGCAGAATTCCGCTGAAAGCGAGGTTTAACTAGGCAGGCCTGTCCAGTCATATTCATTAATTTATAGCAGGTACGAGCAAGGGCTCTTTCCGAGAGAAACCATGCAGTTTGCATAAAATACTGTAGATTTCTTTATCGGTATAGCTCTTGGTGTGGCATTTGTGAGATATCAAGGGTCCTAAAATAGTCCAAGAACCGTCCTGTACGGACTGGCAAATGTGCAAGGTTTATGTTCAGCCATTAAGGAACGGATCATTATCTCGTATATCATGGCTAAGCAAAATTTCGCTGAAAGCAAGGTTTAATTGGGCAGGCCTGTCCAGTCATATTTATTAATTTATAGCAGGTACGAGCAAGGGCTCTTTCCGAGAAAAACCATGCAGTTTGCATAAAATACGGTAGATTTCTTTATCGGTATAGCTCTTGGTGTGGTATCTGTGAGATATCAAGGGTCCTAAAAAAGTCCATGAACCGTCCCCTTCTCCGCTCTCTCCCCCTCATATTTCACAACAGAATTCTTGACAACTTTTGGAATGACCTTACGCCATTGGCATTTGTAAACAAACACATAAGTAAGGGACCCCCATTTAGCTAAGGACATGAATTAGGATTTTTTGCATTCGTTGGGCAAGGTTTGCGAGATTGATGACAACTTAAACAAAGCACGTGATCGTCCGAGATTGAAAATTTGACAGAGGTGAATCGACGATGTCATCGTGACTAGCCTCTTCGTGTATAAAGCTGGCATTCCTGAAGGATGGTGTGACTGCAGGGATACAGATGTATACGTCTAGAGGACACCTTCATACGTGCTGTCTCAGTCAACACCAAATACCGATCAACCGCGAAGAATCTGTCTCCTATGAGCCGTGGGTCACTTTTCTGATTCAAACGTTCCGCGTCCCCAGGGTTGACAGTGTTACGACGAAGTGTCCAGCGAAGCACGACCGACGAATATAGAGCAAGCAGTAAACGACTCCCAATCGATGGCTGGGCAGTGGACATTTTTTTACAAAATACATAAAAAAACGCGCCAGCGTATTGCACTCTTGTTCGATTCTCTTAAAGGCCAACACATGCAAATGGGACACAAATAATTTGACGCCTCCTGTCTTCAGCGAAAATCGCGTAAGTTGAAATATTTTCAACTTTTGAAAGGTCGCGGCGCGAATACTGATCTGGCGTCGTCAAATCGCAGTTCATGATCGCGTGTTGTGCTAAGCCAATGGCGTAGCTGGGTAGGGAGGGAGAGGGGGCACGTGCCCCCCGCCCCTCCCAAAAATTCCCGGTGCTCTTCCCCAGGTGGTGCCCCTGCACTAAAAAAAGGACGATTGGATATTGAACAAGGTTAACAAAAAATTTTCTCCCCCCCCAAAAAAAACACCAATGAAAGCTGGTGCCTCCCCTAAAATGCTGGTGCCCCCTTCGTGCCCCCAACTTGTAAAATCCTAGCTACACCACCGGATTGAACTGGCCTTTACGGTATTGCTATTATTTGTTCAAACCAGAGGCATCGATATATATCTATATGTTCATGTGAAATTAGGTTCTAGGTGGGTCGTAAATCTAGTTTAGAAGATCTGTAGTGTGTTAGGAGAACGATCACTAACCTTTATTTTTTTGGAAAAGAAAACTCCGCCAAACATGTTTTTAATCAACAGAATACAGGACGATCCATATGGCAATGGCTAAGTAATACTTGTTTTGGTATATTCCGGTCGAAAAAGTTGATAATCCAGCTATCAATATTTAGCATTGTAAGATTTTATACTGAGCCTATGACCAATACCGAGGCCCCAAACGCTTTATGCGGTAAACAAATGTAATTCCTCAATTCATCCTTTGAGAACGTTTCAATTCTGAGGACATTGAAATCTTTACCTTAATACGTATGCGTTTAGTCAGTGGAATTTAGTCAGTGGCATTCAGGGTGGCAACACGTTCCTTAACCTTGCAAGTTTTGAAACGTAAGGAGTAACGCTTTTCAAAGTTCCACCAGCTGGTGATATCTCAACACACACTGTCATCACCATAATGGGTACATTCAGATCAGGCAACATGGCAAAACCTAATACCAGTGGGTGAGAAGCTAAGAATTAACACACGTTGTTGTTAAAGAATAAACTTTCACAAATAAAAAAGACATGTTTTTCTCAGATGGTGGGGAAATAAGTTGCCAATACTAAAGAGAACTCGTTGGGAAAAGCTGTTATTTTAAACCATGAATCAAGGAGCATTTATTACAAGAAATGCAACCACACTCAGCGGTTGTGATCAATGCATGGATTTCAGGTTGAATTTTAGCTGTTTAGAATAGCCCTTTCCCAAAACAAATTTGCACCGTCGTCTCATTAAAGTAAATATGAGATGAAAATGAATTATTCCTATAAAAACAACAGCTGACTGAATTCATACAGTACATCACTACCGTATACAATCAGCCAGTTCAGTCAACATTGACGAAAAAACAATTAAGGGAGACATCTCTACAATCAACATTTAACACGCCGAGATAAAAAATAAAAACCCAGATATTTATGGGTGACTTGGCAATGCACTGTCAAGCATGAACTATCAAAGTGTGCATTCACACTTCCCATTTGTTTTGATATTGTTCAAGTTTAATCACCGGGGCGTTTTTCTACCCGCATGTTTCATTCTTCTTGTAATGATGTTGGACTGGCGTGAAGTGTTAGCGTTACGGTTTCTGAACGACAAAACATAGGCCTACCTGCAGCTCATTATTCGTGAATATGTCTACTTTCATGCAGACGTCGAGAAGTTACATGTTGCCAGTTATTGCCGGTCAAACCACGAGAAAAACGCTACGGACTCTTGCATAATTCCACAATAATTACGTGTAGGCCGTAGACTTGAGCATCTATTACGCACGGATATTTATCGATAGACTTCAGTCTATCCTGTGTGAGCGATTACAAAACGCCAGATTTCCTTAGTAATTTTACAAATGCTCTACGAGAAGTGCATGCTTGAAAGCCAGCTGTTGATTGAACAGGAAATGACCAACCAATGTGAACCTTATCATCAGAAAATCAGTGCCGTGGAATTTTTTTATCTAAAGGACTGCACAATCATTTTCCCACTGCGTTTAGAGAATATTGCATTGCAAGAAGCCATCAGACTGTTCTCGAAGTGTGATTTGTCTCGTGGTGAAGTATAGAGAATGTCTCAGTGATGATGGATGAGACTGGTGTTAATCAAGTTTACAAAACCGATTTTCGCATGATACATGCAATGGCGAAAGAATACGGCATCATCTAAATCTAAATTTTAATAGGGATCACTCATTTAATAATGTCAATCTTAACATTGATCCTGACTTAAACTACGATACTCCTGATATTGCATGCAAATATTTTGATTAAAACTCATTTTCTGACTATTTCAAAGACAGTATACAAATGTCCAAATTTTACACATCAATGCAAGAAGTTTGAAGAAAAATGTCTGTACTATATCTAACTCTCTTAATTTACTCCAAGATGAGTTTTCAATAATTATGATCACTTAGACCTGGCTTAGAGATGTAGATGACCCTCTCATTCAGATGTCATATTATAACATCGAAGGATAAAGGAGCAGGTGGAGTTGCACTTTATGTGAGTGAGGACATAACTTACAAGGTACGCAATGATATCAGTAAAATTAATTCGAATACTGAATCATGTTTTTTTGAAATTAAAAAAAAATTGAAACTTCTGTGGACATAAATAGTGCTGTTGTTGGAGTAATTCATAGACCCCTGATATTTCTTGTGATGAATTTTATAAAAGATTTTATTGATATGTTAGGTCTCCTAAGCCAAAAGGTATGCCTCATTATGGGCGATTTTAATATTAATCTGCTTAACCAACATAGCGAACATACCGATACTGTGAATAACTTTCTCGCAGCCTATTCGTTTTACCTACGTACTCTATGGACGGCCCCTTTCATGTTTATTTCTTATTGCATGTGCTTAAATTTTACCCATGATGCAAGCATTGTTTCATCGGCTAGGTCACAGCAAGCTAGCTAGTAAACTAATTACTTTATTTTACTCATTAATTTATTCAATTAAATAGTTAACTCTTATTTAATAATTTTTACTGATTTATTAATGAATTTATTCATTTGTTTATATTATGGATTTATCAACTTATTTTTTATTAATTAAATAATAATTTTTTATATGGGGTAGCCTCAGCACATAGCTCATGTTGCCTCCTTCACTGCGTTTGTCGCCTCGTAAGGCTTAACATATCAAACGGGACAGATGTTTGTCTCACGAGGCAGAAAATGCAGAAAAATATAACCTCACACGGTGAGCTATTGGCCTACGTGCTGATCGAACAGCCACAAATAAAGGCGCCTTTCCATATGCGCGTCAACACTTGCGCTAAGCGTTGCGTATCCGTCAGAATCGCTCTCGGGGCGATTTTGACAGCCGAGCGCAACGCACATGTGTTATGTTAATGGAGTCGATTTTGGTGTCCGCAAAAGTGAAACGCATGAACGTATCGTGCACGCAACGCAACAAAAAAGCACACATATAAAGGCGCCTTTAGAATGTCAATGATTCTACCTGCATGGTCAAATGTGCCCTTTACTTGGGGCTCTATAGCTTATGTCAGTCACAATAATATTTAATGCCGAGTTGTTACCAACGCAACATAATTATGCCAGTGTTCTGCAGATAAGCGGTCAATAGCAAGCTAACTTCGTAGGCTGATAGCGCTTTTGAAAATGCTGACGTTAGGTGAGAAATCTTATGACACACACATCCAATCAGCATGTCCAGGCCGTGAAATCACACAATGTTCTTGCGGTGCGTTAAGTATACTTTTTTTCTACTGTAAACACAATCGAGATGTGACACCAGTGCCATTGAACGTGTACGTAATTATCCTTTGTGTGTAATAGCTCTCGCGGGCGATGAGCTTTAGTATAGTTCCGCTGCAGATGCTTAACTTTTTCCGTATGCATTTGAAGTGCTGTTTATATGCGACGTTGCACCGTTCACGACAGTTTGTTTACACGTACGTAAAATACATGTACATGTACTTACAAAAGGGAATTCATCATCATCAGCCCATGTCGTCCCACTGCTGGGCGACAGCCTCTTACACGCTGCGAAAGGTATTCCTGTGCTTTGTGTACTTTTTGCCATTCTGTTGTGATTTACTCAATCTTTCATCTTTTCTTCGGCTTAGGTGTCCAGCCCATCTCCATTTTATACTTTTTCTGTTAATAATGCATCGTTGATTTTTTTGTTTGAATTTGGATCCAAGCACTTGTTTTGTTGTCTCATCTTGTGTATCGAACCATCATTCGTTCCATGTTTCTTTGGCCTGTTTGAATATTTCTTTCCATTTCCTTACTCAAAGACCATGTTCCGCCGCTAAGTCATGGATGACAGAACACATTGAACACTGATTTTCCTGTTGATACAGTTTGGTATTGTCTTATCAGTATCTTTATGCATGCCGAATACTGATTTCTTGGCTCTGGTTACCATCTGGCCATCTTTCCTCACCTGGTTACATTTATATGTGTTTGGCTACTGATTATAATAATTTTCATTTCACTTCCAATGTTAATTTCCTTGTTGTCTGCGTGTACGTTGACTAGTGGCAGATTTAGAGCGCGCGCCCACCTCATCTGCCTGCAAAACAGGCTCGCATTTGATCCTCCAAGTTTGCAACCCCCTTTCTGAAAAACCTGGATCAGCCCTCGCCTTTGACATATTCATATTTAGACCTATCGTCTGGCTCGCCGTCCAAAGATCTGACAAATATAGTTCTGCTGACCCAGAGATGACAACTAGATCTTCTAAAAAGTCGACAAAGCGAAGGTGGTTTAGTTTCTTTCCACTGATATTGATACCCCCACTCCTCCCGATATTCCTTTTGAAAAATTCTTACAAGGGCTGTCAGAAAGAGTTTGTGTGATATAATATCTTCTTGTCGAACTCCCCATCTTGGTGTAGTTGTGTTGTAGTTTCATTATTGTATGTTGTTCGATGTTCTTGATGTAGGCCTATGTTGTTTTAATGGCTTGTTGTTTTTTTTCCCAAGACTGAATGACTGCATTTATTTCCACAGAGCCACATGCTTTTTCATGGTTTATAAACACCAAACAGAGGCAGCTGATATTCTCTTGGATTTTTTCTATATTCTGATTCATAGTCTGTAGATTCAGAGTCCATTGTTGATAAGTCTCGCCTAACGGCTTGCTTACTGGTTGACTTTCATGCCGCAGTTTCTCGGTTGATGTATTTGCGATAACTTTGGTGAAGAATACATGTTGGAGGGCAGCCTGATCGGTCGATGGTTTCTGTGAGGTATTTTGTCTCCTTTTGTATGGAGAATAATAATGTTAGCATTGTCTTTTCCAGTTTGATGGTATAGTATTGGTTCATAGACATTGTTGAACTATTAGGAGATTTCTGAGTAATTATTTCTCCTCCACATTTAAGTACTTCTGTAACATTGTCTGGTCCTAATGACTTCCCATCCTTCATCGATTTCCAGGCTGTTTCTACTCCGTCTTGTCCCACTTCCAAAATGTCTTTCCTTCTCGTGATCTGCATGGCTCCTCATCTGGCACTGCCATTCTGCTGTTGTGTAGTTCTTGGTAGAGCTCATCTGTTCTGTTGATTATTCTGTCCCTCGGATGATGGTGCCATCCTCTTCCTTGATATGAATCATCTGGTTTTTCGCTACGGCTAGCTTTGGGGAATTACATATTTTGACAAGATTAGTTGTCTGTGATGCTGAATATTTTATTTGGTTTCCGGCTCCCTTTGAATCCATCTATTTAATTTGATTTTTTATTCTTGATGCATTTACTTGCAGCTGAATCATGAATTACCCGACTGTGTGTGTGTGTGTGTTGTATGTGCGCACATATGGCCTGTATCTATAGAGAGGAGGCCCTGCACGGGTCACAGTATTGAACTGACGTTTAGATTTCCTGGAGGGTTCTGTTGTGTGTTGGTGTGTGATTTCAGTCTGCTTGTGTTGACATACTTTGTCTCCTGTTGCACTGTCTTATTATCTTAAAGAATTCCAAATAAATAACAACGAAATATCGACATTGTGGAAAACATTTAATCGATTACTTACTGATGTGTGTTCAGCTAATATAGGAACAACTCACCACAGTCAAAATTAGTACAATGAACGGTCCAAGCTGTTCGAATATCCTGAGCACTTAAATCATCAATTAGCTAGTTACTCATCATTATATGACATTGTTAAAGCCGTGTAAACCCTGGATTACAACGATCAGGATGCAGCGTTTTGAATGTCTTATAACATTATCTGATGTTACAACTAAATTAAAATTTGCAGAGATGAAAAAAAGTGGGAAAGGTTCGCATGGACGAAGCACTTCAAGCAGATTCTTGCCCACATTTATCATTTTTTTAAATAAAATGATCGGCTATAGTTGGAGAGAGTACCATCGTATATTCCCTATCGCAATAGTCAGAACACGGTGGATTCTGAAACCGTCACAGCAACTCGCTCAGTTGGTCTTATTCACGAGTCGGCCATCTTGAATCGAAAACCAGGCTATCGCCGTAAAGAATTTTCTCAGAACTTAATATGTGTGGGAACGAACATGATGCAGAAGGTACAAAATATAGATAACCATCCGTGTGCTCCAAATGAGTAGCTCCAAATTACGGATGGAAAGTCAGGTCACCTTTAGTGTCCAAATGGAAAACAATTCAAAGTGAGGCTACACCTGAAATTGTAGTAAAACAGTCAGGCCCACTCCCGCTGCGGGGTATACGGGGAGCATGGTCTGAAATGGCCATCTCGTGAAGCGACCATACCAACATCGTTTAGTGCATACCTGGCAAGTTGCTTACACTTGAGTGCGCATTGACTCGGTGGATAAATAAACATCTGGGAAGTAGTTAACTCGCCGAAGGCCGCATCCGAATCTCTTGTTTAGAGCTAGGTCTAGGTCTTCGCTCCATTGGAAATGTATGGAGACGCGCAGACAATAGACCTAGCCGTAGCTCTGGAAGCCTGTTTCGGACACGGCTTTAGCCAAATATACCAAGTAACAAATAGGCTCAGGGCGTGGAGCTAAAAATCGTCAGGTCCGGTATTTAATGGGCACGGCTGTGCACGCAACAGTTTCATGGGACTGGTTAATCATCGTGGAATCGTTCATGATATCCAGAACGTTTTTTTGGGGGGGTGTTTGGCGGGGTATTTCATTCTTTGTTCATTACATTTTATGTTATGTTTACAAAATTATTTTCTACGTTAGTTTGATTTTGAAGCTTCAAGACTCTAGTTTAATATCTATAATTTTAATGTCGTGGTTCTGTGACTTGTGATAACTGTTATTTATTTTAGTGGACCGATAACCAAATGCGATTCCCTTGGTGGATTAATAAATTGAATCTAATCACGATGAAAATGAAACAAAAATGCGGCGAAACAAACGACACGACACGATAAGAAATAGAATGAAAAAGAAATGAAACGGAACGGAACTTTACAGCGGTGCTAGGCCGCCCGTCTTTCAATTTGAAGGGCACAGGAAATAGGCTTATTTCATGCAGTCTTCGCAGATTTTCCTTCTTGTCCCATTAACCACGATTTTCAATTTTTGTAGCGAAAATCCCATAATTAATCAAACACTGCGGTTACTGGGTTAAAGGCTTTAATAAATGCCAAATGAAAACCTTATTCTATACTGTTATTGTGCATTTTACGTGTCTTTCATTTGGCAAATGAGAGCAACCTGTGTTTACGTTGTGTGCATTGCTTACATTTGTTTGTCGAAAAAAAAAAAAGGGTAATTGCACTGCGAACGAAGAAAAGGACGTCTTGCAAGTGGGCGATTTATTGACGTGAAAACGCGCCCTAGCGGGATGGTTCCCTCAAGGCAGAATTTATTCGCACGGACATGTTATTGGTACTCTAAAGGGTGATAAAGGGAAATTGTGATAATCAAGACCCAGCGCAGAAGGGCAGATAAAAGCACCGTGAGCAAAATTTTAATGTAATTACACTGCCACATAGCTGGGGGAACCGGGTTCGCAAGGTCGGGCATCGATTCTCACCTTTACAATAGGGTTCGCACTTGTCCTCGCGTGTAAGATTGGCCATGGTTTAGTCGTTTCAAGAGAAAGTGTACGTTTTAAATCACCTTGGTAGTATCGACTGATACTCTCAAAGTAACTCTACTCAACGTACAATGTTGCACTGTTGCCACTCTTGGCCATGGCTGCAAACCGCGGGGAAAATCATGAATATATACACCAACTAAATGGATTAACGTTCGCGTTACACGAGATATGCCAATTTCATCCACCACTCAGAATAGTTTTGTATGAGGGAAGATTAACGCTTGACAGTCTGTGACTCACTTATTGCAGTCATTTGCAGTGCGAGGTTATAAAATATCAATGATTTTCTTTAGGTGAATTAACATAGGAAATACCTCGCTGCTTTGAATCATTCAACAGAGAGAATATTGCTCTCGGGACTTCTCATGCACGCGCACGTTATACAGACTACATCGTATACAAAGATAGACAGTTAAAGGTGCGTACTGCCCTCGAATGACCAAAAGTGCGCTGTTTTAAATTGTTTACTTGGAATATATTCAAGGCGTGGGTAAGCACTAGCCTAATGTCTTGAAGAAATTATAAAAAATCGATTTTATTAAATAATGCATGCGGCATTCAATTTAAAGCTTTGATATTCTTATTTCCGGCAGTGAATACAAGCCACCAAACTATGAGCATATGCATGCATGGCTGCTCTTGCCAGTCGCCAGTGTGTTTGGGCATCAGTTGCACTTCTAGGCCGGTTAAATGCCATTGGCCGTCAGCCGCAGCCGCCATGCATGTGGCCGATACACATGCGTGAACCACAGCACTGTTTACAAGTTCCCATTTCCTCGCCTGCAAACACAATGGAATACAGTCGAAACTGCTTTCACTTAACAAAACAGCGCTGGATGCTTCTGAGCCCATTCGTTCTCATATGAGACTTAGAAGCGACAAGCACTCAAATGCTTTGTGCATTTGAAGGAAACGTTGTGAGTGGAATACCCACTGGCACTCCAAACCCTATATTATGTTTATCCAGGAAAAAAAATTGACCTTAGATATTCCTTCCCCCAGCAATCACACGAATAACAAGATGGTCGATTTCACCTCGAGACAATAAATTTCGTGCACCCTTCAGGCGTGGCAATCAATCAACTCATTTTTGTTGCACATCTGAAAATCAATGAACAAGATTGGGCAGGAACTCCTATATGAGATCTCAACTATCGTTTTTCTCATACATGTATTTGCTTTGTGCCTCCTCTGCACACATGTATCGAGCTTCATAAGGAGGGTTAACCTACAACACTCTTAATTAAAATTCATAGCCAAGTACATGTACTGCATGGGTAAAATTCTAACCTTTTCTTGAGTAAGAAGGGAACACGGTCGTCAATAAAACGTTTGCACAAGAGGTCATTGTGCTCTTTCGGTTAATATTTTATCCCTTATTGTGTTGTAGATTTATACAATAAAATTTAACCTTGTGTCGACCAGATTCCCGTTTTGTGGGTAAACTTATATATCCAACCCTCATTTTACCCACGTGTTGTGCCATCTCTTATCCAGATACTGTTTAGGTCTTACGGACGGTTTTCATGATTCAGACGCGTAGAAAATGTACGACACAGCGTTGAGCATAAGACGAAATTACGCGTGCCTGTTTACACCGCACAGTGGTCATATTTTTACTCATTTCGTGGTAAAGTGAAACTTTTCAATGGGTACAGCAAAACAAGTTAGACACGTGGCATGGGGTACGTGCTAATGTTTCTTTAACTCTTTACTTGGTAACAATATTTTGATTTTAATTCTTTGCTTGTGCTTGTCCTTGTGATCAAAGTCCTGTTTTACCTTGTAATACCAAATAAGATAAAAGCAAGAGGCAAACGCATAGTTTAATTATTGTTTTGATATTAAGAAAAATATTGCTCAATATTTTTGTACTAAAAAATGTACACACAAAAATATGCATTTGTTTTTAGATTGAAGTTGGAACAAAATGATGATAATCTTGAATTTACAGCAAAAGTCCGACAAGTCCCCAGCGCAGACCACATAGCACGCAGGAAAGATTTCGCACCACATCATGTGAGATTGGGGAATGGCTTACGCTTCAACTAGCCATCCACTGAACCGTGAGAGGACAAAAAGTTAAACCCCGTCCAACTGCACTTATTTTGTTGTCAGATCGACATCAGAACATTCCTTGCTTGTTCAATTGCACCAGCCGCAGTAAAATGTCAATATCTTTACGCTTCAAACACAGGAAGCGGCAATTTGAATGTACATAACCCGCATGGCTGAGCCGTGTTTGTTGACGATGCATGACGACTTAAACGATGATGTGTGAGTGGGTCTGTGAGCAAATACACGCAATTTTTCGTTATGAATGAAGCGAAGACACACCAGAGAGGCGAAATGACCCAATAAATGACTACTGGCATTAGAGAAACTCATAATATAATGTCCGTTGATGACTTCATGACCGATAATTATCCGCGAAATTACTTATAGCGCACAACGAAACTCTGTATAAGTGGGACGCCATCAGTACACAGCCGAAGAGAAGGCGCAATTTCCCCGATGTTTGAGTCTCACTCGAGTAAGCCGGGGAATTATTTCACAAGCTCTCAGGCGAGCACTGTGTATACAGTGTTTATAAATACATACGTCAGTCAAGGGCAAAACCCGTAATTTAAGTTGTTTACTTAATTGTGCAGTTTCAGAGTTTAATAAGTGTATTTCAAAGAAAACAACTTCAGTTTAACTGGCTGGGCAGTTTACCCACGTCAAATTTTGTAATAATTTGCTGATCATATTAACATGTGCTTTTGTAACTTCAACCACTTTGTACCCTTTCAAGATCCCATTTTTTGATGGAAAATAAGAGGTTTTCACGTATCACAACAGACAGTACCCTGTTCAATTCAGTATATCTTGCAACCTTTTCCACTGATGTCAAAGGGTGTTAAATGGCTTAAACATGGTATTTTGATTGTAGTGGTAAATCCCATTAAACAGAACAAAAACATTTGTCTTAAGTAATTAATTATCTCTGCAACATATCAGATTAAAATGAAGACTTCATGTTTAAAATGATAACATCGTAAGCTTTGATTTGATACCAAAAAATAGCGATTTCTGACAATTCTGACAATGCATAATAGTGACCCGTGGACATGGCACCTGTTCAACGAATCCTCGACCCGTGGAAGATATGTGTTCACTATCATCCATGCAGAATTCCAAAGATAAATGTCTTACTATGAAATGAGTCATTCAAGTGGAATTATTCGACAAATTTGTCACTAATTTTACAGATTTGGTCATTTTGGCGACACCAAACATCTCATACGTGTTACCTATACATCATAAGGGAAGAAGCATTGGGTTTTCCAAAAAGGCCGACAAGAGTATAGCTCAGCACTCGCAATGAACGTTCATAACGCTCATTATCGCGAAACTGAACGTACTTTCCCCAGGGAACCATAGAGAAGACATAAACCCTGGATTACCAATTCATGAAATGCGAGACCGGAGACACCGGGCGATATTCAAAGGGGACCGTACAGCAGTTGATATTAGCTGCCCTCGCCGATGAAATTAATTCGCGCAGACGGCAGGTGATGTCCGTAAATCATAGATCAAATACAGCTCTCCCATTTATTGGTTTCTCATTATCAAAGATGTGATCCTCCTGTGCCTCCCAGCCGTCAAGGACTCCGCAACATGGGTTCCAATTTCGTCCTAATGACTTTGTAGTTCCTTTTTGCAAGCTTCAGCGCCCACGGCAAATATGTATTTTGAACCCTCTGGATCACAAGAGGTAAAACTAGTCCCGTTACCTGCCATGCACTTTGGTCGTGTCTAAGTTCTTTGAGAGCATTTCTGGACTCACTTTTCGAGCCTCTATACCTAGCTTATTAGGCCATCGGTTGGGCCATCTTCTCGGTTGTCTGTGCTATAGATACATGCAGCTTGAGGTTCTTGGTCTCGTAGATGTAACAAGACTACTTGTATGAAATGTGAAACCCTTTACCTTCCTTGTCATAGCAATCTACGAACTCCTTCAGCAATTATCTGCTGGTCCGTCCGTTTTCAGACTGAATTTTCGAACACAATTAGAAAAATACATTTGAAAAATAAACTCTCAACCGAGAGACATAATGTGGCCTGAGAACAAAAGCCGTAAAGGTATAGTGAATCAGTAAGTTTATCACAGTGCGCAATACATTCATCTTGATGATATCCTGCATGGTTACTAAATGTATACAAGGGCATAACGAAAGCATATAACTTACCGGACAAGAAGTTAACTCAAGCACACTAACCGAATACACGCAATCTAATCTGTTTTTAATAATCTGATATGTTTTTCTGTACTGCAGGGTCGGTGGCCAGCCCTTGTCATGTTCAGCTGCGGCTGACTATGATCCAAGTATTAGGCCCAATAGCACGGGTAGGTATAAGCAGCATCTTAGTTGAACAAACTTTTACATTCAGATAGAATAACATTGAAACAAAGACTGTCTGATATACGAAAGCATCGGCCATTAGGAAATGTCTCAACAAAAGCTTTGAAACAGAATCGTGATTTCAATGGTCAGGGTCCGCCCTATTTCGTCATAGTCAATTCACCCAATCTTAAGAAACTTTTCAAAGTGTAGTTCACACATTATACTCAGAAAAACAGGTCTCTCACTATGCTCAAACCCTATCGGCCTGACCAAACGGCATCCTCTGGAAAACCAAATACGTGCATGTACATGTAGCATAGCAAACCTATGCACTAGAACCATATGGAACTATCTCGGATGCAACGTTGAATACATTATGGTCACTATCCAACGGGTCTCATCGGCAGGCCCATAACCTCCTCATACCCGGCCTTCATGAATCTGCTACGCAGGATAAACCATATGACCGTGGCAACGAATTCAAGACATGATCCACGATAATTAAGATTGTTTTCTGAACCTCGAGCGCGACTGACGAAATTTTAATTGAGGCAACCACGGTGAGCGCGGATGCTGTAGTTACAAGATGATTGACTGCCAATTAAGATCTAAGATTCGCTGTCGTCAAGTACACATACCCGTTTCATTACAGCGACACCACACAACAGCGCGAAGAAGGCAACTTGTCACTGATGTGTATCAAGTTAAAAGTCCAATTGTTGCTGGTTCTGTTTCCCTTGTAAATGTATTGGATTGGATTTATTTTTACACAACTTAATACATGTATACTGATTGCGCCCGTGAAATCACGTGACCTACAGTGGGTATCAACCCCACAGCAACGTTTGTTTCGAGTTTTGTTTACAAATAATACAGCCAAGTCACGTTATAGACCCCAGTACATCAGAAGTCTGAGTATGGTACCCACTGCGGCTTTATTTTTTGTTTTTGGTGGACGCCATATTTGTTGATATTTGATACCCACTATATAGGTCACATGACTTAGCAGGTGCACTCAGTCTATACAACGATAAAGGTAGTGCAACAAATTATTACGTACAATCTGTTGCCCTTTGACTTTTCTCTTCCCACTTAATGTAAATCCACCCACCACAAGCAATTCATATTCTTCGTTTATGGAGGTTGCCTCTATCAAAACGTAGAACTCCGCTTGTCAAGAATTGCCATAATAAAAGTGAAGGAAAATATACAATGGAATCCAATATTAATGAAAATTGCTTTTATTGCTCAATGGAGCCATTTCGCATCTATAAAGAAGTTAATCCTATAAACAATTCCAACAAAGTCGCACCCCCCTCAATTACTGAATCGAGACCTGCTTCAATGTTTATGCTTTAGCCCTTTGCTGTTTAACTTCTGTTCTGCAATTGTTTATAAACGGTTTTCAAAAGGTTTTACCAATTCCAAAGGGAAACTCTTGTAGGAAATGTGGGGTGTTGCGTTTATCCTAGATATGCATACGTCTTACTGCGGTGGAACCATAACGATTATGGTCCAAAGGTAATCGGATAGGGGTACACACAGGCCTACTGTAATTAGTGTGCCTTGTCTGCCATCTTTTAATAGATTTCCATCAGTTAAACGACTTACTTTTACGACCCATT
Organism: Acanthaster planci; assembly: GCF_054643075.1. NCBI lineage: Eukaryota > Metazoa > Echinodermata > Asteroidea > Valvatida > Acanthasteridae > Acanthaster > Acanthaster planci. The sequence goes on from NC_141784.1 coordinate 8,168,514, forward strand.
CCCCGGTAGACGACCACAGATTGGTTGAACCTCACAGGACAAGGCAAAAATGCCATTTAAACGGTTGCTTTATGCGTTCGGTCCAGGAATTTAGTCGGCTAATAAAAGATGCCATAGAATGTCTAATTGCAGTTGAACTCTGTGCATTTTGCCATTTCGTAGCAGTTACCACCGGTACTGAACTGTCGCAAGATACAAGCAGAGAGTTAAGAGTGTATGGAAAAAACATTGAAATTTTATATTCAGATTGATCAGAAACAATCAATTTGCAATTATGCTATTCCAAACTATGCTCATGATGAAGATGCTGAAGAAATCGTGAATTACACTGTGCCCCTATTCCTGGCACTACCTTCATAATACATTTTCAGTAAGATTTTAAAGTAACATCAAAGTCCCATACTTTTGAAGCTACTTGTCGTCTTTGACGTAAAATAAACTGTTAACGGATGATTTGGGGCTTTGATGGAAGTGAACGCGTACAAGTAAATTTAATATGTAATTGTTTTTACATTTCTTCACACAGTAGATTCCTACACGGGGTTTAAAACATAACAGGAAATCTGTTTACAAATGCAGGTTTGCAAACCCGTTATGCCGAGCTGCATGCAAGCGATCACTTCTTTAAATAAAGGGTGCTTCAGGTACACCACCAAGATCCAAAGTACAATGTTGTATTGGATTGGACCTGTGAATACCGCGCCCTGCAGTGAGGGATGGTTTAGTTTAGCTCTTAATGTGACTACAAGCAGAGTGCTGTTTGGTTAAGTTGGAGACCGTCATGGGTTGCTTGAGAATAGACACGATCATTCAGGACACTTTGCTCTCGGGAGAAGTTCCGAAGGCGAGTGATTGCTTTGACATGTCTCATTCTAGAGAGGCACCCACCTCGAGGACGCTGTGTTGTGATGACTCTTCACGGGGAAAATCAACATCTCAACAAAGACGAAAAGCTTCAACCCCAAGTTATGGTCCATTTCACCTTTCAATTTCCACGTTCATCGAGAGAACACAGAACCTTACCGATGTCTTCCTCTAGCTATTATACATCAAACAAATATTTAAGGGTGTTTTTAGTTAAAAATTCAAATCAGATTGCATGGAAAAATTATCAAATCGGCGAAGAAAAATGGCAACGACCGTGCTTTTGATAGGCCCCAGCATACAGTGTGAGTGACAGCGACATCGAAATGCCTAGGGCATGCCCCCACAAGAATTGACACGCGTTCCTGACTAAGTGCGTTACTTTATCACGGCACTGCTTTCTCCATCGCTCAGAACGTTATAAATGACTTTCGCCCAGACAAACAAATAGGCCCTAAAGTGAGAATCAGAGTTCCCAGAGAAAAGTTGCGATTGGAAAGTGCAAAGACCAGCTACGATATATTGCAGCATACAAAGAATAAAATCCATCACTTGGAGAGGGTTGGGGGAAACACTATATCTGGAATTGCAAAGGACGACGAGGGAAATCTTAGACCGATTGGAAATTTGAAGATTGGGCAATTCCCAGAGTTGGCATATAGGAGCATATTTTAACAACGGTGTGACAAATTACCCTTGAGAGTCGAGGTATTGCATCATCGAACAAAGTTCGCTGATTTCAAATTCCCAATCGCTCAAGTGGACCACCAACAGCCGCGACGGGTCACTGAATGAGTGATAAAGTAAAAGAAAAGAAAAAAAGTTAAAAGCAGTTAGTTTAGAGAGGTCTCCTGCCGTGGTGTCTTTTTATTTTATCTCTTTTAATGTTTAACATGATGTTTACACTTATTTTTAGGGTTGAGATATTTGAGTGAAAAATGAAATAAATCGAATTGACCAGATGAGTTAATCTTCCTAGGTGGAAAACTTCCCCATATCCTTGTCATGCACTGTAGACATACAACGGCCGTAGCCGCAGACGTTACATCGTGCCCGGCTTTTCATACATTGCTCAAAGACCCATGCATCGCCCTGTGCTAGCTGTAGTCGTAGCTCTTGCAAATGAACGCGTAGGTGTTTGCCTCTCATTGCATTGGATGTAAAATTCCCTATAAAAGGCGGTGCGCCGTGTATTTATGCATCAGTACCAATTCTGTCAAGGAAGTAATGCGTGTCTAATCAGTGCAGTATCGGATTTGCATGTAGGGGCCAGATGGAAAATAATTTTCAAGGCTCAGTGAATAAAGAAAACGGCGATCCAAATTCGTTTATTTGAGTATTGTTCGTGTTTATGGCCGACGGAGAAATTGCCGTGATGGGAAAACAATGTAATGCATTATACATTTCAGGGAGAAAGTGGCTTAACTGGGTATTGTGGTCACGGAGATTCCACTTGCAGGATGATTGGATACAGAGGAATTCAACGAATAAGACAACTAAGAGTAATCTCCCAATGCTTCAAGGCCAAAGAAGGAATTGTTCATGACATACGGCGTATTCTATTTGCCCCAATAAAGCTGGTTACCAAGCATATGTAGCTATTTTTATCGCATAAATGGGCTAAAAAGACCTTCCTTAAAAGTTCCTGACGACTCGCTGCCTTCTAAACATTGCTGAAATGCGGTCAATGTATGGTTGAAATACTCCCAGTAATGTACGATACTTTTCCCACTGCGCGGGCAATACCATTTATCCATAAATCGACGCTGTAAACCGACTGAAACGTACCACAAATAAAAAGCTTGGTGTGGTTTGAAAACTGCCGGCATTTTGAGGCCCTACGACACAGTTAGAGAGGGCCTGCGTGGAGCACCCTCCTAGAGGACATGTTTTGTTATTTAGCGTTAATGACAATGAATGCACAAAAGGTTTACTTGAGCCTATAACAGTAATAACAACAATAACAAGCATTTGTAAAGCGCCATCTATCTAGCAAACCATTCTGAGGCGCTGCATTATCATTATCCCTGCACGTTGGGCTCACACATCATCTGAACATTCCTGAAACCATCTCAGCTCCCTGGGGAGTATACTAGCCTGGTTCTGCCATTTTGGCGCAAACGGCTAAACTACCATATCTGCCCTCACAGGAACCCATTTACTCCTGGTTGGAGAGAGGCTCATAGGGGTAAAGCGACTTGTCCAGGATCGCAACATGCTGCCACCAGATGGATTCGAACCCCTGATCCTATGATCAGAACAAACCCTAACCACTAGGCCACATGCCTCCCTAGAGGAAGAATGAAATGCCTTCTATTGTGACGTCATACGCAGGCCCTCTATAAGTTATAGATAAATATCAAAAATAGTTTAACAACACATAATATTATTACAATAATAGTTAAGAAATAAAAAGTTTTTCTTCCTACAAGTTTCCGCTTGGATCAATCGGGAATGTAAGTCCAAACTTTCCACATTTTATCAAAACCTCTCTGACACTACGGGGGCCTGCAGGTTCATTTCTTCCATATATGAATATACACAGGGTGGTTAAAAAAGGTTAACCAAAGTTTAAGGTGATTGTTAACTCGCATCCTGCAATCCAGGGAATGTGTAACTTACCTAGTGTTGATGGATAGGGTGTTTAGCAATGATACTGAAAAAAATGGTATAGGTCTAGCTTAATTCCCCCTTTACAAATGGCATGTTCAAATCTGACTCGTCCACAGCATGCTCTCGCTGCAAATTTGAAAAGCCCGCTCTGACAAAGCATTCCCAATCTGTGCCTACCATTCCCATTCATTAGAGAAAATGAGTTACGTAATGTTATGCAACAGTGGTCCCACGCATACCAGACTAATGTTCCAGACAAAGCAGGCAATACGTTTTACTTCTAAAGCTAAAGAAAATGACTGTCAAAAGTAAATCACTTTACATATCTTCATTGTGTTAAATCATGCTTTGCGATGAAGCAAAGAATGCACAAACCCGTTTTGCACCTGCCATTGGTAATGGGTGATATCTTGAGATACAATAGACCGATTGCGCTCGCTAAGTCACGTGACCTATAGTGGGCATTAAATATCAACAAACATGGCATCCACCACAAGTAAAGTGTTTCATAAGTATCATTTACCAAAATAGAGCGGACGGTAGGTACCCTACTCGGACTATTGATATGCTGAGTACTATGCCCTAACTTGGCTGTATTGTTTTGTTAACAACAATCAAAACAAACTTTGCTATGAGGTTGATACCCACTATAGGTCACATTATTTAGCGGGTGCAATGGATGTATTAAGCTAGACCTACCATTTTTCAGGATTGTTGCTAAACTCCCTCCTCATCAACACTTGGTCAACACAAATTCTCCAGAATGACATGTGAGTAATAAACCTTAAACTTGGGTGTACTTTTTTTGAACCACCTTGTATTTGAGCAGAAATCTTCACGGTACACGTAAGGATTTTTAAAATGAATTTTCAGAATGAGCAGTATCTGAACCCGTTGTAAATTTCTTTTTTATGCCAGTTCAGTTTGATATTGCGTGAACCATAAAAAGAATGTCTTGGAATTCTATTATTCGGTTTATGCTCATAACGGACACCGAAGTCGTAGTTAGATGCTTTATTTAGTGCGTAATATATTCTCAGCAAGCAATATGAAAGCTCCTGATTGCTTACAGTGATGGGCACTAACTGCAAAACCATCCGAACGAAAATAATGATATCTTAAGAAAAAAACGTTTTCGATTAAAAATTTCAAGTTTTAAAACTGCAGACTGCCACTTCCCAACAATAATGAAAGCGGTAGTTAATTACTGAAAATAAGTTTGTAAAAATGTAGGCCTAACGTAAATTTTCGTTTTCTTGAAATACGCCCCTCTCTTTATTAGGGTTTTCCGTAGGGAATGGGTGCGCATGGTTACACGCGCGCAGCTGAGAATGTAACATAAGATGAATGTTGATATGCTTCCTTAAGCAAAATATTATTAATTTATAAATGACATGAATGATGCCAAGGTCAGGCATCTCGATAGCTAATTTTTTTTTTATTTTCACAAAAACACGTCAACATGCTAGCCCCTTGAACACGTACAGAATGTACTGCCTGGAAAGGCACAAAAGTAGGTCCATTGAGATTTTCAAACAGAACAGGAGTTACTGCGTAGCTCTTGTAAAACCGAAGGTAAACAATACAGTAAAAAAAATGTGCTCTCACCGTCATCAAATTACTGTATTTTTGGACGATTGTCCTTAATCAAGGTGGAGTTAAGTTACTGTGAAGAAACGCAGCATCGACGGGGAATTCACTGTGTTTCCTTATAGTAACTTACCGCCACCTTGATGAGATACAAACGTCCGAAAATTCGGTAAACTTTTGGAAACGGTGAGCACTTGTTCAGCTTTTCTTGCGTATAAACTGATATTTTCGTTTTAAAAAATTAAGGATGGGTAGTTAAGTACGTTGTTTTGAAACAAAACCGTGAAATAACTGAAATTGAAACAAATGTCAGTTTTGACATGCCTGTCTTTTCGTGAAAAAGACGATGAATTGTTAATTTGCTCTAGTTTCAATATAGTACTATGTCATTATCTACATAAGGTGTGTACATCTACATAACGTGTGGACACTTGGGGGAATACAGTTCATGATTCAAAATCTGCCATGTACACCATACACATGGTACGTTTAATGTTAAAATAAACATCTTGGAAATGGTAGCCAATCAGTTATGTTAACTGTTAGAATCCTGCTGCACATCAAAATGCACAATGAATAGCACATTTTATCTCCAAAACAGACAACTTTTTAAAAGTTGCTGATCAGTGTTATCGTCGCCATTGGTGCGGAATATCTTTGACGGCATGTCATGTTAGTCCCAACATTCCATTATCCGATGTCAAAATGGGTTCAGTGGGGGAAATTATAGGTAAGAAACAAACTGTGCCGCGGCACGAAAGGCAGCCTGGCAGGAAACAGTAGAATCTATAAGGCATTTTTTCCCATTTGCTCGAGAGTTATATCCCACTGGTGATCAAACGATTGATAAAATTGATAACACGAAAACAGGTCACGGCTAGCGAGGCTTCCATAGCACAAGGAAAGATGCAATTTATTCAGAAAGAAATTGGGCGAAATTTGATGTCAATTTCTGTCGATTTGGAGTTCTAATCCTTCATGGAATAAAATTGGTTTCAGATACAATTTCATTTTCAAGAAAAATCGCTTTTGTCCTTTATGGCGTGTTCAGAGCATGCTATTGTGTTTTTAATCAAAGTTCCAGAATTCAAGAGGCAGTCTTTCTGTTTCTTGCATTTGTCTTTTAATGAAAGAAGTCATCATGAAATGAGGTTCAATACCAGAACAAGGCGCGTCTCACAGGAAATAAAATGCTTCCAGAAATACACCTCTCTCAAGTTCACCAATGCACTCACCTTAAAAGCAGAATGTTTCGCATGGGTCGTCGGCTTGCATCTCATGTTTGAGGCCTTGCATTATAAATCAAATATTGATGGTTGCGTCCATTTGGTGTGCGCGGAACAGTAAACAAGATTGACGAGTCAAGACAACTTGTGAAAGTTCGTCTCCAGCCTTTTAAAATATTCACTTGATGCATGTGGAGATCCATCCTCTTTAATGTCATTGGAGAGATGTTTAGCATACATTGGGTTCTTGACGATGCACTCTGTTAAGGTAAGGTTATTCGCGAGTCCGCGTAGGAACGCGCTGATAGGACAGACATCGCTCGTGCGTTCGAATGACCTCGGACGCGCTTCATTTTGGGCATGCGCGTTTGGAATACCGAAATATTTTGCACAAGCTAAAAGCTCCTGTGTTTAGAAAAGTACAGCATGACACATTTGAAATATGCTCGCCAATCCTCGTCAAGAACAGTAGAGTTGGGCTTTCTGAGTCATCGACATATCCATACGAAATGAAAGAAAAACAGGGACTCCACAAACACCATTCGCACACGCGCTTATTTACACAACTGTACCAATATTTGAAGTGCGTACGACGTAGACGAATGCAAATACAAAACCATTTGAACAGCAGCGGATTTAGACGTGAAAAACATTGAAAACAAAATAACTTTAGAATATTTATACCAATAGCAAATTGCACAGCGTCTACGTTTAAAACCAATGCATAATAATATAAGAGATCGGGAGAGGTCCTCGCAAATATGCATCGACGTTTGGCTAACTTTCACTTTGGCGTGTATGTCCCACGACTTCTATCCCGTCAGATAAACCAACACGAGTCCCAAGGAAATTTAATGGTAACCAATTCTACGATATGAAAACTGTTTCATAGGCAGGCAAACCTATCAGTTATAGTTTTAAAGGACTTCAGAGCGCTTGCAATGTCGTAAAGCGTTTGGATTTCTGTTTTCAGGGTTTTTCCTGTGGCGGGTACCCGCTATGATATTGAGCTCAAACGTAGTTATTTCTATGGCTTCATTCGAGAGTAGTTAAGTCAAACATACAGTGATTCGCATCTGCGTAGTTAGAAAACAGAAATGGCTTCGCTAAAGCTTATTTAAACTAAACTCCTGCGAAATTTGCCGAGAATGTGTCTCCAAGTCGAATTTGCATTCTTGGTAGATATAAAGTGGCTTCATCATAAGGTCAGTTCACACTTCACGTCACGAATTTCCGCGAAGAGGAGTTCATCTCTTCCGAATGCAAAGCTTTGATGTAACAAACCTCGCTCGCTGTACGCTTTCACGGCAATTGTTGATTGCTTGAAAGGTTGAAACACCTAAAGAAAAACTCACCAAAATGTTTTCCCATCATGGGCAGCTGCCACTGAACTGATTCAAATTGTTCACAACAAATTGTACATGAAATCCTTTAAGAGAGGATCACAACACCTCGACAGATCAAGAAGCGCGATCTGCTACCCATCCGTAAAGAAAATTTAATCAGTCCACAACGAACCATAACGAAATTGATCACACGGTGTAATGGAACATCATTTTCCTTATGAGTGAACACCGGAACGAAAAGCACTTAACATTTTTTTTGTGTAAAACTAGTCTACGAGGGTGAAATCCATTAGCGACGTGAATCACACTTCGTCTTGACATAGGGGGTCACTCTCTGTTTTGGAAGAGCAATTAATTTGAACATGTCCATTCTCCTCACTTAAGTATTTACAAACTATCAACCTGACCAAATTTAAACATGCCTGTTCTTGTCGGCCTATTTCCATCTCACCATGTGAGACTAACTTTGAGAAATCTATCTCCCATCCTGCAAGGGTTCACCATTTTTGCTTGACAAATCTGTGGACAAACGTCGAGTTATACTATTTCCATTTGCCATTATGTTTTTTCCCATACAAAAAGAGTAACTCCTTTGCGTTTAATATCTTTGGTGTCCTTTTTTACAGGTGCGCCAGTAGACGTGAGCCTTCACTTTTACATTGAAAGCATGGGAACGATAAAGGAATCAACAATGGTAGGGTATTATGGTTATCTCCGTGTCTCCTGTGGGCTCTCTGCTTGGGGTGATAGCCTAGCGTTGAAACGGGTTCATGTGAATTGACTTCAATCATATCCTCCCAATATACGCCCTCTAGCTAATCTCAGGTTCAACGAAGTCTAACCGCGTCAGTCAGTGGTGTAACTAGGGAAGGTTGGGGCAGGGCACGTACCCAGCGGAAGTTCGTGCCCCCCATTTGAAATTTTTAATGTAGAAGCCGTAGTTTATCAGTTTTCGGTGCCCAGGAAAAATGTGTGCAACTCTGCTTGACCTCATATAAAAAGGGTTTACATGCGCATCAAAGTGACGCAGAGCTTAAATTAATTACAACAAACTGCATGATAAATTGTGGCATAACTTACGTAGTCATATATGTTTAAGTAAGTGTGTGCGGCGATATTGAAAACGGACCATCTAATCATGATCGTCATAAAGCACTCTGTTGTCCAGTTTGAACTAAGTCAGTGCGAGAAATGATTGTTTCTCCAACGAGTTAGCCTATAGTGAAATAATTGTTTCATTGCTTCCGTGAGACAACTCCAGCAAGTTAAAAAAAAAAAGTTTAAATCGACGACATGTTTGTGACCATCAAAAAATCGTAAAGAGACAGTCGTCGTAACAACTGCAAGCTTGGGAACCTCTCGCGAAAATGACATTACGTGCATGGGGTTACACTGTAGGTTTCGTGAAACCAATTACTGTTGATGACAGCGAAGTAAAACTTGACATGGCTAGCTACCGGTACCCCTGGCTGCGTAATTTGCTGTGACGACATCTGCGGACTTGCTCCCCGAAACAAACTTAACAACTCACGTTTGAGCAGGATGTCGCAATAGTCACAAAACCAAACCAAACCAAACCAAACCAAACGAAACCAAACCAACCCAACCCAACCTATCCCAACCCAACCAAACCAAAAAGTTGAGTGAAACCAGACATGATCCTGATCTGAAAATGCAGCGAAATACGTAGCTTAATTTTCCCATTAAAACCTTTAGAATTAGCTCAAGTTGTCATGCGTGTTTGAAATAGTTCATTATAGGCATTGCATAGTCTTTGCACGACACCTCTCTTGCATGCCAAACAAGAGGTTGTGCAGGACATAAAAACTATTTCTGAATGATCGATATCTGGACGTTGACGGAGTAGGCATGATGTTGACAAAATCATTTCTACCAAAAGGTTCCTTCTTCGAGCACAGCCCACAGGAGCCGTTAGAAATGATGCAAGTCCTGGAGATGCATTTGACTCAGCTCGCATTCCATCCTACCGTTATTGCACAAGATACATATCGTCCACGGTATGCCACGCACAAACCCCCTCAAAGTGATAACAATCAACAACCCTTTATCGAGCTAGAGATTTATGTCTCCAGTATAAATATCATTTCTGGCGGAGTGTGTTGTATTTGTCTGATCACCCTTCGCCTACCCTTCACACCCATATGGCCACCCTTAACCCCCATCCATCCATCCTACACCCATGTCCACCCACACCTTCTTTGCATAAATCCAACCACTTCTCCCAATGAACCCACCCAAACCAGTATACCTATTTAATTAGAGCACGCATTGTCGGTTTTTATATCGTGGTGTTTCCTCCTTATCTACAAGTTTTCATCTAACTGTCCATCCTTCTCCACCATCCATCCATCATTCTGACCACGACTCCATTCCAGCAGTGCGATCCAATCGCATCAAATTAGACGTCGTCCAATCGCAATCCTCGTAAATAGCTCTTCGTCATCGACAAGTGTATAATCAGCCCATACTTGTGCCGTCCTCAACGTCTACCTATCCATTCCCTGTCATCGTTGAAGCGTTAATTCGTATCCAGCTTACACTATAACCCCCCCCCCAAAAAAAAAAAAACCACCGGACAAATTCGGAAGGGGCGTTCGGGTATCAGACACTCTGACCTCTGCGTCTGACCTTTTCCCGAGGTTCCATAGTCTGAAGTACAATTTGACTATATCCACGTATAGGTCCGGAAACCTTATTAACACCGGTCAGTGTTATTTCAAGAAGTCGTACGGTCGGTTTGTTGCGCTCATAAAAATAGCAAATATGAAACCATTCGCCTGTGATCGAGTTCAGTTTGCAGCGCTAAATATGATTGTTCAGCGGGAGGCAATGTCGGAATGCAGATTAAAAAAAAAACACTGAAATTTACTTGCGAATCGGGTTACAGACTGTTTCGCCTCATAGTATTGGCATACAAGGAAATCAGTGACAGAAATGTAGGAGAAAAAGACGAATTTCAGTGATGGCGATCTTCCAGATGGTCATTTTTATAATCAGTTTTTTTTCTGACCGTGCAATGACCAGATGTTTTACGGGGAAATAATACAATTAAAACTTTGCCTAAATTGGAAGATGAATACATTCGAAAAATACTTTTTAAACGTCAAGACCGACAAATGCATTTCCATAATATTCTCCGTCATCGATTCATCAAAATCCATTACGTATTCCTTTGGGAATTTTACCACTCGAGTCTCCGTTATGGACAAATACGAAATGCTATTAAATTATTATGTTGAGACTTCTTTGGTACATACCACGTTGGCATACACAAATGGGTAAAAAAAGTGTAATCAGTTTTTGGGGAAAAGTCCCATGTTCCTATGAACTGCTGTCGGCTCATTATAGCTCTTAGATTTTCGAGCAATGCAATGACTCCTTGAGACATTAGGCCGAATGCTGAGATCCGGGGGAAACTGACTCTCACTGTCTCTTAGCAAACCTAAGTAATCAAATAATTTAAATTGTGGGGAGGGGGTGAGAGAGCTTTTTGCGATTTCATCGAGACACGCATTTGAAGAAAAACTTCTTAGTTTTCGAGATAATCGCCAGAGAAGTTTCTCCTGCTTTGAAACAGTGAAAATAAAACGTACTGATTTGCGACAACTTTAATATGCAATAAAAAAGCCTTCAAATTATTATTTGAGAGTTTAACTTTGTATGAATCCAGTAATTGAACTTAACTTGGTTGTTAAGTAGAAGTGCGTCCAGTCGTGGATACGAATAACCACGTTTTCCTGCCTTGACGCCCTTAATAATAATGTTCAATGTATTTTTTTCCGTAGGCCTATTACGCTTGCGCAGCTGTGAATGTAACGAAGCCGTGCGTCTCTGCATGGAACACTACTTTTAGGCCTTTTTGGGCGATAGGTTTCGTACGTACACAAGCGGCAGACAGATTTGTGTTTCTTCATAAAAACGCGAAATGCTGTTCGCGAGATTTTTGCCCTGGGCAACATCAATGCAATGCTGACATCAACGTTTTGCTTGCCAGAGCATGCCAAAATTGAAATCGAAGAAATGTCATTTTTGACATTTCCGCCTCTTCGTGAAAACAGTGGCGAGATGTCATTTGAAAGACCTGTTTTCAGGAAGGCAGCTGGCACAATATACTTTCACGTGCTCGTATTCACCCACAGGTTAACAACAGGTGAACAACAGGCCAAAGAAAATATCGGGGCCAACTGGGTATAATTTGGAAGCGTGACTGATCTTGCAGTCAGTCGTGCATACCCGAAGATTCATAATTGCATTATCAAAGCTTGGCGCCAAAATACGTTCCTTTCTCGTTGTGCAGCTTGCGGGCGAGTACATTCTAGAAAGCAAATATTGAGACAAGTCAGTTTAATTCTTATATTCGAACGACGATACCGATTCCCCATCTTGATATCAGCTAGCGAGACATCGAGTCTTTGCGGAGAGTTAGACTCTAATCCTGACGACGAAACCTTTGATAACAGCGTAGTTCCTGTTACACAACGTAAACTTAGCCGAATTCAAATAAGTGTCGCAAAAACTGGTACCGATTTTCAATACGAATAGGCCTACCTTGAAGTAAAAAAAATACACAGTGAACCATTGGGAAAAATAGGGTTGTGGCTGCACGTAGCAACTCATTCCTTGTACAAACACTGCCGAGCCCTTGGCCGAATTACTGCGCTCTCCGTCTACATGAATCACATCAATCTTTCACATGCTTCTCTCGGGAGGAGCAACCAGCTGCGGTGTATCCCTACAAATGTTTGTGCGTCTTGTTTCAAATTGACCCGCTCTGGAATCCACATCCCACGTGCCTTGCGTTACGACGCATCGAGGTGTTTCTATTTTAGGATCTCTGACTAAAGCTGAAAATCGCACAGATTGTCATGGCTTCTGAGGTCATGGGACCGCATACATTTTTCGGAACATCAGGAGAGTCTTTGATATCTGTTCTGGACGGATGGAGACACCCTTGGTTACAAAAACACCAACAAACCAATAATGTGTAGTCACAGCGTGAAAGTCGCTATTTCCAAAACAATCTAAACCTTGTCCCATCCACTGTGAGAGTCATACAATTATATAGATTGCTGTTGTACTTTGTAGCCAGGGAATGAACGCAAGGAAACGGCACGAATCTTGCTTTGAAAGGAAAATGTGAATGGACGGTAAAATTTGGTTCATTTCGTGTAACGTACACCAAAAGTGGCTAGCGGTGGGTTTTGTTCCTTTTACATGTACTTATCTTAAGATCAAACTCTATGCATCATCTTAATGTCGCTTTAATACGTGCAATCACGTATTTTTCAACAAATACTTTTTTCGAACGACCAACCCGTCTCCAAGGACATAAGAAATAACGGAATTTCAAAGAGACGTAAAAAAATCAATCACGAAGACACTTCTAGTATTGAGACTGCCGCCACCTAACTCCAGCTGCCCCCCAAATTGCTGGAGCATACATTTTCAATCGAAGCACCAATGCTGCAATTTGATTACCACATAGGCCTAGTTCATTTGATTTACAAGATGCGGCAACGTAATGTTTCGTTGGCTGAATGAGGAATTCGCTGGGCTGACTATTAGGACCTAATTTTGTCGCCATTATTTGGGTTAAATGAATTCACGTCTACGACAAGATGTTTACAGCATAAGAAAAAAAGAGAGTTCATCAAAGTCCGCCGGGAAATAGAGGGGAATGGGGTGAAATGCAACATGGTAAGTCTTCTGGCAAGAAAATAACAATAGTATCCAAACATCGTGTCGTTCGTGTTAGGGCGCCTTTCTATGCGCGCGTCAACACTTGCGCCAAGCTTTGCGTATCCCTCAGAATCGCTCCCGGAGCGATTTAGACAGCCGCAACGCACGCAACGCAAATGTGTTATGTTAATGGTGTCGATTTTCGTGTCGGTAAAAGTGAAATGCATGAACGCATCGTGCACGCAGTGCAACAAAAAGTACATATGGAAAGGTGCCTTTAGAATGTCAAATGTGCCCTTTACTCGGAGCACTAAACCTCATGTCAGTCACAATAATATATTTCATGCCGAGTTGTTACAAACTCAATATAATTATGCCAGTGTTCTGCAGATAAGAAGCGGTCAATAGCAAGCTAACTTCGTTAGCTTTTTTAAATGCTGACGTTAGGTGAGAAATCTTATGACACACGCATCCAATCAGCATGCTGAGGCCGTGAAATCACACAATGTTCTTGCGTTGCGTTCAGTATGCTTTTTTTTTACTCTAAACACAATCGAGAAGTGACACCAGTGCCATTGAGCGTGTAGGTAATTATCATCTTTGTATGTTTTTTTCCCGCAAAGTCCAACATCCGTCGCAGTGTAATTATTTGGTTTGCGGATCAACGCATCGACAGGCATATGATGAATGACGTAAGGATGCGCGCAGCGCCCAAGGCAAACAAAAAATGTCAAACCTATCGTGAGGTTCACCTTATGTGAGTGGTAATTATCGCTAAATTTCTCCGGCTGCGCCTAACGAGACAAACCGTTGTAATTTTAAATTGATTGACACTGCCATGGGTAAGCGGGTAAATGGCAATTAGAAGTCATCCTTGTCATGTCTCCGTTTCTGGTGAACATCCAGTACCAATTTATCTTCTCGTTGTCTATGATGTGGTGTTTGAGTACTCGTTTAAACTATCTATGAAATTTGCCCGGTGCTTTTTTATGTAAGCTGTGATAACTCACTCAACACGCAACTTCTTTAAAACTGATTCCTCCACCTTTCATCAATGAGACACAAAAGGAGCATTCCATAGAATATTTCACTTTTGCATTTTTTGATCGCATCTAGGTATCCAGCCAGCGAGTGGTCACCAAATCCTTCGTTCAAAGTAGACATACCGTGAAGTCACCTCCTAGCAAAGTATGATTCATAGATATATCTCAACTAAAGAGGCTGTCGTGCGCTCTGCGCCTTGGCCTGCATTCCCAGATATAGGGGTGATCAAGGGGTTGGGTACCTCCCCTTATCCTTCAGGACAAACCGCTAATTAACCATTTCCATGTTATGAATTATACACTAATGTATTGTGGGTTTGTGCTCCCCTGTCTTCGTTGTATTAAATGCCCTTCCCTATACATCTTTGAAACCTCCCCTTTGTCCACCTTTTTCGCTCTACTAGATCTTTGAGTGCATAAACCTGTGAGATTTTGTTTTCTTCGAAGGGTTTGGGAAAGGGGCACCGACAGTAACTCGGTAAATGTGTCCAAAATGAAAAGAAATTCTAAAACAAATCCAAACAGGTATCAAACACACGTTTGCACGTGGGGATAGGCCATAACCCCAGCATTCGTCGGCTCTAAATTCAATTGGGGGATGGGCATGATAGCAACAGGCCGTAATGTTGAAAAAACAAGTGCTCCTAATCCAAATTATCCTTGGAACGAAGTCGACTCTTATGAAGATGTCAAGTTATGAAAGCACGGGGTCACAATGTAAAAAAAAATGCATGGCACAGATCACCCATTTTCAGCCTCCTACTAACTGCATGAATCCTTGAAACACTGTGGATCACTGTAGTCGTCTGCGCCTACCCAGGATTTCACCATGACGTTGTTCTTCCGACAATTCTGGCACGATTCCCGCCTGGTGGCCAACGCCTCGGTCGGCCGGGACGTGGTCAACTTCAAGGGGGACCGTATGAGCACGATATGGACTCCAGACGTCTTCTTCCTGTACGAGAAGGAATCCACGTTCCACGACGTCACAGTGCCCAACCGGATGATCCGGCTGTACCCGAACGGCACCGTGTTGATGAGCACGAGGTGAGTCTGCAGTGTATCGGGCGCGTCCGAGTGGCTTCCACGAGTTGACTGGGGTTTAACCCCATTCTCACAGTCTAGTATATTTGCCACACGTACAAACGGTAATCCCAGGTCAAAGTTCCCCGTGGAAGGTATAATCCAGCGCACCCATTTTGCGCGCAGCGCCCGGCCGTCAAGGGATCGGGAATAATGAAGAGTGACTTTCGATCTTTTAATTTCCGTACATTGTTGAGCCGTAGCGTTGTTCATCTAATGCCTGCCGGCCTCGAAGCATCTGCAAACACAAATTACCCAACCCTCCAAAAAAAAAACAACCCAAAACTGAGTAGGCCTACAGCCAGAGTGACTCGAGTATGGAGTTTAACCTTTGTGTTTGAACCTAATCCTGTATAACTTAACAGGTTTTCGAATTTCATGTTTTATTTATTGGTATTCTCCATAAGGTCAGTTCATAAAGCGCTTAAAAATGCAAATTTGTGACCTCAGGTCAAATATTCGTGCTGCAAATTTCCAAAAGTTGAGCACCTTTCAACTCGAGCGAAATTTTGCTGCAAATCACTATTTCGACTAAAACTGCCCGAACGATGGATAGTTTGGACTATCTAGTCCACCATTTGGGACCAGGCTCCTCGGCATGGTCGCACCGCTGGTTATCGATAACTCATTTCATTTATCATTACGGAGGGAACCATTCACGTGAAAATAAATGTTCGAGATTTCAGTGGCCATGTTCGCTGCGAGATTCGCAGCCAACGGTGAAAATGTGAGTAATACGATGAGAATTAAAAAAAAAAGGTTGACTAGGGTCGCTTGAGTGTAACTGAATTGCGCGTGCGCACTGTTCAAAAGCGTCTGACTACTGGTCGAACTGACTGCGTCCGTTAGGTTACATGACCTGTAGTAGGTATTACTATTATATCAACAAGCACTTTGTCCACCAAAAGCAAAGTGTTGCATAAGTATCAATTGCCAAAAATAGAGCCGACGGTAGGTACCGTACTCAGAGTATTGATCTGCTGGGTGCTATACCGTAACTTGGATGTATTGTAAACATTACTCAAAACACACGTTGCTATGGGGTTGATTCCCACAATAGGTCACGTGATGTCGCGGGCGAAATCAGTAGATTGCCCTTCACGTTCACACCTGCCTATTGTATGAACCAGTCTTTATTCCAGAAGTCAGCTGGACCAGTCCTAAACAAACGCTTATCAGTCCATCACAATTCATCCTGTCTCAAGCTGTGCCATGAGTTGTTCGAATGAAATGTGACAACTGTTCATTCCCGTCACTTTTGTAACCGGATTGTGATGTGGCCCCTGGCTAATTAAACTTGTGACACTGATATAGCCGACAATGAGTTGAACCCTGCCAGTGCTGTAATCATTATCCCAATCCTCAGGCAGACAATTGCCTTTTTAGACTGTCCGACGTTACATCCCATGCGACACTTAATTTGATATGAAACAAGCGGCTGCCTTGATAAAACAGTACTACTCTAAATGCACGTGCGTTGAAATGACGGTACGTAGGATAAGAGGCCTGTTCAATAATTTAGAAAAAAAAAGGATTAAGGCGGTGACTTGATGGCTGAGCTGGCGACTCATGTGCCGCCCAAAGATCAATTCCGTCCTACATTTAATATTACCAAATGGAAATCCCACTTTCACGGTACGGTCTCCGCGCAATCTGTATAAACTGCAATAACAACGCTGTGCTGGAAGTCAGATAAACACATGTACTGTTACAACCTATACGTGCAGGACAGTTTCTTCAAGGATAAACTGTGATATTTTGAGCGCAAATTTAAACAGTAAATCGAATTCTACAGGGGAAAACCGACACAGGAAGAGTTCAATTTGAACGGCCGATTGGCGTGGTGATGAACTTCTGAAATATATTACGTACGAATAATGTTCCGCATCGAGTCAAAGTGCGGGATGCTGCACACAGATGCAGCCGGCCTGATCAGACTTTTTGTGTCATGTCAAATGTCGCAACGGCATGATCGATACAATCGACGAGATTGGATGTATTAACAATATAGCCCTTGCCTGCTCATTTTTATTCGATTCAACTCAATTTAACTGATCTTACCTCCGTTTCATGCATTCGAGTAAATAAACGCACAATGTGATGCTTAAATAACTATGGTTGAAATCCTTTTAGACATAAACAAAATCTTCACTGTCAAAGACAGCGAAAAAGTGCATTTCAAAAGAAAAGATATTGGCATTGAAGCTATAGAAATTTACTGAAAATGGCTTAGTTGGGTCGGTTTGGTCTGGTTCTGTTTCCCATAATCAGGCTATAATCAGATGTTGATATCGAGTACAGTGAAATCAACATATTGTCAAAATGTGCATTCACAATGAACACGGTGTGGACCCAAGGTTAAAAAAATTGAGGACTAGGATGAATAGAACAATTTGTGCCGGTTTTTGTTTTTGAAGTATCTTGATTTTTTCCCACAAGCATCACAAGAATTCTATATTTCAAGATCTAGATGCCTGTCCGGTCGGCCTATCGCGTCAAAATGCAAACCAGCCTTCGCATAAAACCGCATTAGGAGAAATGTATGCAGAAAAAAACCAGAAAACAGAGAACAGAAAACTCTGGTAACTGAACGGCGACATGGATGGAACCTCAACAGTAAGCACTCGACCGATGTGATTTATCATGTGATTGAGTGGAACAAGTGCATCGGGCAGGAATACTTCGAGTGAGGGCTGAAGTAATTCAATTAACTGTTGTGATATATGGCGAGAAAATGACGTGTGCGGGGCCTGATGAGGCAGAATGACCAATCGACTAAGTATACCACTATTCCACAATGCCTGTGTCATGTCAATGTCATAGGCAATTTCCCTCCTCTATGTTATGTCGACTCCTATTTTAAATCAATGTATTTATACGTCCAATTTATACATCCAATTCATTCCAGAGTTTCAGTTACGCTCTCGTGCAACATGGACTTGGCGAGGTTTCCAATGGACACCCAAGAGTGTCAGATGATCATGATGAGCTGTAAGTACCAAGTTGGCTTCATTTAAGGGCAATTTTGTTCATAGACTTGTGTCGATTTGATCTCAAACAGTCAGATTTGACCTTAATAGCCTTATTGACCTTATTGTTTTTTATGTGCGCTAAACAAAACGGGATTGATAGCACTCGTTTATGAAACAACCCAAACAGCTCACAATCTTCACACTTTAATCTGGTTTTTCTAAAAACCATATTGGGCAGTTTCCCAGGTTTTGCGTCACAAGACATATTAGGACCATTTCATGTGGTTGTGAAGCTTTTCCGCACAAAGTGATACTCTTGGAAGGTTATTGGTACTTTGGTTGACAGTTTTGGGAATCTTTGATATTCCGTATATTACCTTTAAAGGCTGGTTTATTATTGCATTGGAACTTTCCACCATTTGGGGGGATATTTCTCTAGGTATTTTGGCTGGGGTGGGGTTTGGATCAGGTAACCAAAAAGGCCCACAACACAGTACCCCCACCCCCCAAAAAATCCAACAATACAGGCCTACATAGACCATGAGCTGGAGATCAGCGCAGTGTGATAGCCGCACTCCTAAGTACCCTTAGTCCTGGAGGGAAAGAGGCCCTTGTGATAACCAGCAGAATGCAGACCTGCCAACCTGTCGCACTTCTTCCTGAGGTCAGGCAATATCACACAATAGATTAAAAATTTATTTAAATGAGCCCCCAGTTCATTTAAAATTCTAATCAATTATGTGATGATGCCTGACCTCAGGAAGGAGTACAACAGGTTGACAGGCATGACAATGTGAGGCAAAAGTGGACCCTCGTGTGATGTGTAAGCTATATATCCATGTCTATTGCATGATATGTACATACTGCATACCCCTGAAAATCTAAAAACAATGCTCAAGATACCTACAACACAAAAGAAGACACAAAATAGACGGGTCCCCCTTTGCTGCGTGTGGTGCATCATATTGGCATTTGTGGCTAAAATACGGGAGGAACACAAGCTCCATAGCACGTGTTGGGTTCGAACCGCGAATACTCTTGCGTCTTTCAGATACCAGGACCGCTAGACCATACTACTCCTTGACATTGTCTCAAAATACCCGTAAAATCTCTGTTGAATAGGCAACACGCTCGGGGAATACTCCCTGTGAGCTTTGTTGCACTCACCCCTAGAAGCCCTGGAGGCAGTGGCATAATTACAGGTGCCCCCTTTTTAGATTTTGGAATGGAAACAAATATGTACAAACCACAGTTAAGTGGCTTTCAGTGGCCCTTGGGACAAGATGTTTGCACCCCGGTTGCCCAATTATGTACAAACTACAGTTAAGTCGCTTTCAGTGGCCCCTGGGACAAGATGTTTGCACCCTCGGTTGCCCAATCAGAAATATTGCCCTATTACATCACGCCATTATATTATGTTTGCCTCGAAGCGAATCTAGTGTCCGAGAACTTAAAAAATAAAGTAAGGTCGTACCATTACTGAAACCCCCAGTGTATTTCATGGGAACGAGGACCCTACTCATGAATTGAACTGAAGGACACAGGCAACTTGGCGCCAAAACAGATTGATTCTCCAAATTCAATCTAAAGGTGCGCAGTGTTGCGCCTAACGAATGTGCAAGAATCGACACAATGTTGCCCGTTGGCAGACTTCTCAAAAGTCAAAGGGTACTTTCCCAAATTTTCCATTGCACGGATTAGGAGATCACAAGGCCTTGAGCGAGAGTAAACAACTTCGAGTCTCGTTTGCTGCTGAACGTCGTGCTCTGGCAGACTTGGTGGTCATGTTCTTTTCTTACTGTTGTAGATTCATCACAACCATAATCTGGAAACGTATTACCAGTTCGCTTCTCCTCAAAGGAGGGAAATGAAAAGCAAATCACACCGCGCCGCCGTCACAGAAATAGCCGTGATATGCTTGTTTTAGGGCGCACGTCAACAGCGTGCATGGGAGACATGCTGGTGACGCATTCAGAGCGGAAAATTACAATTCAGATAACAGTCAACATGAATGGATGGTTGCAGTAGACGAGACCTGTTGAAACCGCGCTCCAGATTCAGCCATTAAATGGGCAAAAAGGAATGCCCACGGGTAAATCACATTCACAAGTGATTTATTTCCAATCTGACATGGATAACAAATTATAACTGGCAATCGAAACCATCTACTGATCTACTGAACGCCCCTTCATGTAGCAAGGCAGTTTCGTAGCGATGTGATGTAAATCCGGTCCCACGAGCGAGTCATCAATGTATTTACGGAGAAGTACGTCAAGAACTGTCTTCCATGTCACTTTTCAGTTCGTAGCAAGTGCGTAGTAACAATTGATTTGCTACTTTTTGCACGAACCCTAGGTATCCTGCGTGTATCCCAAGTGACTGACACAGCCATGGTACCCTCCCGACATGCATAGGTTCAAGTGTCATATAAAGAAGATTGTGGGGGCAGCTGTTGGTCTACTGACAACATCGTTTTGAAAAAAAAATGCACCTGTACTGCACTTTAACTTGAGTGATTTTACGCTGATGGGTACACGTGGACTGCATTACGAGTAAGCCCTACTGCTGACGACGCGAGAAAAAGAAAGACAACGTTAAAAAAGTGCAACCACTGTCGCATGATGACATTTACCTGATAACGATGCATTGTTTTAAAAGGATACACATGGAAATAATGTATTTATTTATCTATATTATAATGCCCAGACCATGTACGTTTACACTTGTAAAACCTTTTTATAGAGGAATAAAACAATTGTTTTGTAAATCTCAGTTAACACAAAATAAGCTTTTAACCTCTGATCCTTTTGATGAGACATCAACAAGTTGGCAAATCTTTCTTTTCGTAGACTTTAATGCAGACACGTTTGCGCTTATTATATTTAGGTCCTATAAAGAATATCCGCACGAGTGGCTAAGCGATCACTCTTTTATTTGGTCAGAAATGAAGAGGGCATACTGGATGTTGTTTCTCGCACGTATACCCAAAGGTATTACAGAGTACATATATCTCAATTACTCGGTGACATATGTTTTAATATTAAGGCCTATTGCCACCGATACTTTTTGGAAACGTGAAGTTTATGAAGGAAATCCACCAACATTCTCCAGTCTGTTCTATGGTATAAAGCTCAGTCTGTATCGCGTCCAACTCTATAAAAATGCATCTCAAGTAATCGCCAGTGTTGCTTAGCCGATGTTTTGTCACTGTACTTTTGCAGACACTTACAACTCCAACGAAATGATCCTCACCATCACCAACAATTCCTTGGAAATTGACGCCGATCTGCAAATTCCGCGATTTCAACTGGACGGATACAAGACCGACATGACCGAGATTGGCTATGGGCCGACGGGTAAGACTTTTAAAATACATGCAAATCAAGTGCCAAGACATACACTGTCAATTCTGTTGAATGGCAAAGGGTACCAGAAAGGAATGTTACTCCATTTTTACACTGTTGGAAGAGAATGTTCAAACCTCCATGCTTCAGCCGATTGTTTTTGTTAATCCGTTTTCTCTGCGGCACACTAGGTAATTACAGCGTGGCAAGGGTCATATTTAGCTTCAGTCGTCACCTCCAGTCGTACATCCTGACCGTCTACATACCCAGCAGCTTAATTGTCGTCATCGCGTGGTTGTCGTTTTGGATCGACGCCAAGGCTGCACCCGCGCGCGTATCCCTGGGGATAACGACGGTTTTGACGATCACGACCATGACGGCTGGCATGCAAGAGACAATGCCACTTGTGACGTACGCCAAGGTACGTTTCCAGAGCCAAGGCTCACGGTATGCAGTGGGACCCCATGTATGCAAACTATGCTGTATTATGATGGACATTTAAAAAAGTCTAAAACATTTCGCAAAATTATTTGAAATAAGACTAATATTTTGTAATCAAAATACATGTATTCCGATTCCTCTTGCGTCGTCTTTCTGTTCCTTCTGTGAAACTGTTCGGTGTTCACGAACGGTTACTATTTGGTGCAACTAAAAGCGACTAGAGCTCACTCAATGCCAACTATTCTCTAAGAATTTGATTTTTAGTTCATTTTCTCTCCATAACCAGTTGTTTTCTCTCCCTCTTTGTTCCGTTTTTTGTGTGTGTTTTGTTTTGCGACTTTTTGACAGGCCCTTGACGTATGGTTAACCGTCTGTCTCGTATTTGTCTTCTCATCGCTCATGGAGTATGCTTGTGCGAACTACTTAGTCATTCTGGAAGTAAGTGTGCAGGTTAACAGGTTAAGAGGTATAACCATTTAGGCAGGGATCTTGGAGGAGGAATAAAATCTACTGCAGTTAAGGAGAGAAAACTTTGAGACACAAATGCCAAGCACCAATGAAGCAATAAAGATTCATTGAGTCCAACATGATATACGATTTGCTGCTTGTGGGAAAAAAGCCACACTCTTTCGTATACTGGTTATGGAAACAATTTGTTACAGTGTGTCCAAGGACAAACCCATTTCTAGAGCTGCAAAATCCAACAAAAGCAAAATTTCGTTAAAGGTTCCAGGCGACAACGTTTTCTCAGACACACATTTTGTGCAACCTTTTTAATGTTTGAAAACAACTGGACACCCTTCCAGGAATGAGAAAATTAAAAGGTGTCGCTGTTTCAACTTGTAACATTTTCCAGACACCGGCGTAGCAGTTGGCATTCAGGGAAGAAACTGCTCCATTTACCAGACTTTCTGTTCAAACTGTGAACCCACTATTTTCTTATTAAACATTTTAATGAATCACCAAAGAAAAGGGAATTTAGAGGAGCAAAATGTCAACAAATTTCAGCCGAGTTGAGCAAAAATCAGTGTAACAATGAAATATTTTCCCTGGAATAACATTACAACTGTGCTAATAAATATGGAAATTCACATTAGCTTAAACACTAAAATAGGTGCCATTATACCTTTTCAAATAGTAAAACACATATTAACAATCAGGTCAGTTGAAACTGAAATGTGAATTGTGTAATTAAAAACGTGCACTACATAAACCCTTTAAGTCCTAAGTTTCTGCGTGCCAATGAGTCACTTAATTTCATTACTGCATTCTTGAGCGCAAGATGCTCTATATTCATCTCTCGAACTGATTATAACTAATGACGATTGACCCGTGAGGTATTCTACGCTGCCCTTAATGAAAGTCTGGGTGTGTGAAGTGACATCAGTGGCCTCATGTTCAATCTTCCATTAATTACTGAACAATCACTGGCATGCTGGGTGCGAGGTTTTAAGATTATACGTACACACCCACGTAATGAGCTGCCATTATGATTCTTTCAGAACAAACGGAAGCTGAAAAACTACACCAAGAAACTAGGGAACGGAATCAACGAGAAAGTAGACCACTTGCGAGTATTCGAGTTCCACTACGGCCTAGGAGTGGCCAGGCGACCCGGCTACCGTGAGCCACTGACCGCAGACAAATTGGACAGAATCTGCCGCTACTCTTTTCCTGTCGTGTTTGCATTATTCAACGCAATCTACTGGCCTGTTTACTTGAAGGCGTGACGCACCACTGTCCAACGCAAAGGTGTTTCAGCTGTCTGGAACAGAACACGCCATTGTGGAACAGGGAAAGGGGACCAGTCAAACCCGCTTGGCGTGGACGGCGGTGTCTTCTTAATAACAGGCCAACACCATGCACCCCCCCCATTTTTTCCAAGTGCCAACTTATCGGAAGCTTAGACAATGGGACATACTGATTCTTCAGCGCACTATTTTGTACGGCCATGACTGGGTTGTGCGCGAGCCACATAAGTGTTGATCAAATGGCATTTTCGCCGCATGTTGTCCAAAGAGATCAGCAACTGCCAGCATCATGACAAAAGTGGGCCTGAAGCGTCTACTTATCTTAACACCTACAACAACCACCTTCTCCCGACCCGTCCCTGTTGCAACCCCCTCCCTCTCAAAAATGAAAGATGGGTGATTTTTTTGGAACCTATATTATGAATCTTTCTCATGTTGATATTTCGAAAATTACGTGCAGAATTGCAGTTTCGGGAGGCAGATTACAAGACTTGTTTACCCATTCCCACAACCCTTCCATCCCCACAACAAGAGCTGTGAGCATGCTCCTCTGTGTCTAGATACATTTCCACAGTGGAGCGTGGCTTGAGCGTATATGCGCCAGAGCTGCCTTGAATTTTGTAAGCTGCTGCCACCAAGCGTTTTCTTAATATTGCAAGTCACTGGCGAACCGTGAGTCACTAAATGAAGCTGGCTTCTCAAACAAGTGATTCCTACGTGGACCAGTGTTCAATTACTTTCTATGTGACTCAAAGTGTTCCACGTGACTTTGAAACCCCGGCTACTCTTCCTAAATGCACTGAGCATAATATTCTCCATATTTTAATGAGGCAAACAAATTTCTGTCTCGTTTGACTGCTTTATACGTCCAGCTTTCTCTAACCCATAGGCCATGAAAAATAGGCCATGGTAATAGACTAGCGAAAGGCAAAACGTTTTGAGAGTGGTCACTGAGAATTCTAATGGCCTGAACAATGTGGAGAGAATGTGAGAAAATGGGGGACATTACGTTCGACAAAATAGCAAGCAAACAGTTACTTTATGTACTTAACTCCCTGGGGGTGTTATAGGGCTTGCTTGTCTACTTTTGTCAAGCGGTACCCGTGCCAAGTGTGGAATGTTTTCAACATCTATTAGGTTTGGAGAATCGCTCGAAATACTTTTATCCTAAATATCAGGGCCAGTATGCCCAAGTATTTGACATCATTGACCTGGTGTGCAAGTGTGAAATTCGAACCATATTTCTTCAAAACGTGATGTATAAACATACACATGTATACTTTTCAACCCAGAGTTATTTGTATTATATGGACTTTACTCTTCCAGGGTTGTTCGCTGCTTCACTCTGGGTACTAAAACCCGGATAGTAACGTGTTGCATTGTAATCAATCTGAGAGTACATTGCTGTAACTGGAATGCCAGATGCAAGGGCATTAGTTAACCTTGGGGCTCCATAGTATGTGTAAGTTTACTGTGAGCACGACACTTCGAATATGTGCAAGAGGGTGTCAAATTAAATGAGAGTTAATTAATCCATAATTAAACATCATATCTGAAAGCTTCCAATCGGAGAACTTTGCGTATTCCTCGTAAACTCTGCAGGTATTTTTTACGAATGAAAGGCTTTTGACATAAGACATGTACAATTCCTTGCATACATTTACCTCGGTTCTTGAAGATTATCCTATTTTGATTGAGATGTACAAACTGAGTTACTGTTTATGTCAACAAACAATACTGTAAAACGGTGGTTTTCATCGACACGAGTGAAAAACAAATGCTTGAATAAAATAAAATGTGCAAATTAGTAATCAAGCATGAACAGGACTTGTAAGCACTGCTGGTTTTGCCGATGGCAAATTAGTCGATTGATACATCCCGGTTTTACCGAATAAACTTTTTTTCAAGTTTGTTTTGCACTATATTTTCACATTTCCCGGTGTCAAATGCTTGTCAGAATCGCTCATTCAGTTTCATAAAAACCATTACCACCTTCCCCACCACAATCATCATCGCAAAGCAAACACTCAAAATGGTCACCGCCTTTGCTAAACAAGACTGGATAGAAAACGCAACGTCTATCATACAGAAATTTTCTTAGTACGTATCATCTTCGGTTACTTCCTGGTACACAAAATCCTCGCAATTCATCAGGTTTAGGGAAACAGTGATAAAACAAATATTCTGGATTATAAACAAAATTACAAACTTACCTCTTATTCTGCAAAAGTGAACCTGACTTTTTTCAAACTGAAGACACACCAAATACATAGTAGGCTGCCGTATTAGGTGTGTTTTCTTGAACAAACTGGAGAGTTCCTGGTCAGAAGAAACATTTTGTTCACTTCTGTTTCAGGGCCCCTACTGAGGAGACACACAAAAAACTCAAGAAGCCATCATCCTTACACTTATTTATTGGTAATTGAGTTGCCACCTCTGCACTCCAAATTTGTAAACAATTATTTTGAACAATCCCTTAAGACCCTCTTGTGGATATTTTTAAACACTGAGCATTTCCAAATTTTTAATTTTGAGAAAAAAGGTTTGAACTCGGTTAATATAACCATCTACACAGAGGTAAAAACAAGTTGGGGCTTTATATTTTAACCCCGAAAATCTTGAAAAACAGTAAAAAATATTTTGACCAAAGCACACAATCTGTGATGTAATAGACGGGCCTCCACTTCGTGTGTTCCGCTCGCCAATGTGAATTCTATCTTTGCACACTGTCAGTGCAACCCACTTGAAAGTTTTGGCCCGAGACGTCAGAGTTCCCACAGGAACGTAAAAACCAATTTCCGTAACTTTTTCAGGACTTTCCAGGGCTAAAATATGACCATTTCAATGACACTCAACCCCATTTTGCAGAGAAAATTTGATATTATGAATTGGAAGACTGTCATAGACACTACTACACTGACAAGGGCTGCCTGTGAGTTCATCATTATTCCATTTTCAATTCAACAGCCGCCTATCAAAAATAACCCTTGTATGATCTTGATTTTCATGACACTTCCCTCACTTTTTTCCTCTTACAATAGGATTCCATGACATCATATTATTTTCCATGTCTTTCTAGGATAACTTTTTCCCAGGATTTCCAGGAGAGTGGGAACCCTGCACCTCAGGTGTCTCACCAATAGAACAACTTCATCTTCTTGACCCAAACCTATCGAAACCCTTTAATCCACTGGGAGATTCTCAAGCCCCTCACAAGTTTAGCACCGATTACGAGGAATCCGTCATTAATTACCTGCAGACTGAAGGATCTGTGATTGATCCTCACACGAATACCAAAGGAGGATACAGTTAAGTTTCCAGGCAGCGGGCACTTTAGACGTACAATGTCACCCTATCATGCATTCATTGAAACACCGACCGACACGACCCTTTCAGGTCTTTTGACTTCTTACGTCAGGACCTTTCAGTTCTCACTGGTGCACAACTCCTCAAACCTTGCTGGAAATGCAGTCTACACGTATAAAGTGCCGACCTTATCATTCATGAACTATAGTAGCCCCTTCTCTTGTTCTTTTACAGTTGGAAAAGCATTATGATACGGTTTGGGAGGGTTAGAGGAAAGGGGTTAAATGATGGTCTTAAATGATGATATTTGACTATGAAGGTGCCTTTACACTGTGTTGTAGGCAAGGCGGTGGAAGACTCTAGGATGTCAGCCTTGAGTCATGGCTGCAGGTGTGTACATGTAAGTGTGTTTTTATTGTTTGATGTTCGAGTGTTGAAACCGATTTGCATGAGGGCCCAGTTCTAGGACCACTGAAGGTGCACATTAGGGGAGCAATCTTTTAAGACTCAAAGGAAAGACAACAGCGAAAATATTCCCCCTTAAAGCAACATAACATACTGAACAATCTAAATACTGTACAGAGACTCATAGAAAAGCTATTACCAATATAGATCCATCTGTCATATCAACTGCTGCACAAGCAGATGTTAGTGACATGGCAATGTCTCAGCATGCACACACATGTACATGCCAGCAACGTTGAACAGTTCCACAACACTCTTCACCTCCCACTCCAAAGCCTTTCACGTCAAGCCAGCAGACTCTTCTCGGGATTAGCCACATCAATGTCCTTCCAGTCGGGCAGTTGGTCTGGTAGGTGGTTGGTTCTGATGGCTGCCATTTCCAACAGATGCCCGGCCAGAAATCTTGACCCTTCAGCCGAGAGGTGGAGACCGTCCACTAAAAAACGTTGCCAATTCTGATGGGTGGAAGCACAGAGTTGTTCTCAACTTAAACATTAAAGTCAATGGTGTTGTGGTACTTCTATAACAGAGAGATTCCTTTTAGGTATAGGCCTCGAGCAGAAGCACTACCTCATCAGTTGAAAAGAGCCGCATTGGTCGGGAGTGCTCAATTAGTTGGTAGCGATGCGACCGTGATGCGTGCATTTCCTTGTCGTTTGTGACCCACCAAAATTCATTTCCGACCAAAGGAGCCTCTGCTGCTAAGAAAACAGCACCCTCTCTTGGTGCAGCTCGCGGCCCATACTCATAAAAAAGTCCCTTTTTTGAAGCAGCATGCCTTTTGTCAGTTGAGCAATTTGCTTCCTTCCGGATTCATCCCTCTGAGAAACTTCAATCAACCGCTCAGGTATTGCAGAGTATTTTTAAATCTTTATTTCTACTCTGACAATTGAGTAAGATAAGTACTGAATAAGCTTATCCACACTGCAACTGCCAGAAACTGCAGCAGGGTTCATGAAGGGACCAGGGATAGAAATCAAGGAATGAAAACAATTTCACTGGCTGGATTCTAGAGGGGAGACATGAACCGCCTGACCCGGTCCAATTGAATATATATGCCTTTAATGTAAGAAACCTGGGGGCTAACGCTCTAACTTTAATAGTTCCCAGTCTTACACCTAGTGCAGGATTGGGAACAAGTAGGGTACTTTAAAGTCAACATTTTCTGATCTCTAAAAATTGAATGCACTTCACCTTGTGCAATTACGAAGCAATGGAACATTCAGGCCACACGTATTGTGAGGCATACTGGTTCTGGTCGTTCATTAGTCAATCCGCTTTGCTAAGGAAACATGTTAGACATACATGTAGCTCAAGATCTCCTGAATCAAACTAAAAGCTCAAAGCCCAGAATCCAAACATGGGCTTGGGTGCAACATTGCTAAGTGGTACTTTATTCTAGCTGTCTCAGTATAATTGCTATACCAATCTGCTCACACCTGCTCCTCTTGCATGAGTGTCCAGAGATCAAGGATTCCCGTGGAGTATTCCTTGGCCACCTGACAGCAGGCTTTGGCATAGAGACCTGTGTTGAAATTCTTCCTGTTGACTGGGCCACCTGATAAAACACAGAGCATAGGTGTAAACAGGACAGTGGCAAACAACTGAAGAGTGTCGCTTATTCTGACACCAGCATTCCTCTGGTGCTGCACACATAGCCCCCCCCTTCTAGGTCAGGCTTGGCAAAATGTGGTAAGTCCAAGATTTCTAAGATTTGTGATTGACTTGTAGTGGACTTTAAAATTCTGGACTCTTTTCCTTTCCTATCCTTTCCCTTTTTGCCACTTTTGTGCCTACTTTAATTGGTATCTGCTCACTTCCCCCCCTGGTGGCACAGTCACAGCACCCTCTACAGTTCTTCCAAACAGCCAATAGGCAATGCCCTTCACCAGGCAGGAAGCTGCAGTGCAGGTTCAATGCACCAGAACAATTCTCTGATTTATCTGCCTTAGAATCCTCCAAAACATATCGGAGAGGTGATGGCAAAGTCATCCATTTCAAACCATCACGACTGTCACTAAATGGTTGCTTTGAGCCTTACCGCATTCAGCACTTACCACTCTTCGTGCATCCTTCACTCCAGGTTTTGTCATCCAGTGCCGGTGGAGAAATGATGATGATGTTCTGTGGGCTGACTCCTCCCTCCACTAAATATTTCACCATACCCTGAAGAAACATTTACGTAGGAGAAAGAAACTTAGAAAGTCCATAATTATTCTGAACCATGTACAAAAATAAAATTCACTTTTTTAACAACAGTTTGATCCTTTCCATCCAGCCAACCAATGTCTCTCTATTTAGTATTAGTGCACTCCAAATTTACAAATTAAGGCTCCATTTTCCACTTTGCATGATTTGGGTAATCAACCAAAATGTCACTGCCTTACTAAAAAGTCATTCTTAACAGTACTTTTACTTTAATACTTGAGTATTCATCTCTTTCTAATGAGGTTACTTTTCTGGATATTCTGCAACAAAGTCATTTATTCCAACTTTCTGTGGCCCTCTGATCATTGCTTTAGTTCATGTAATATCTTCCTTCAGCTCCATGGGCGAAGAAAAACAAAGACATATTTCAGCTTTTATATGTAAGAGGGTGATATCGACCTAAACACAGCTGACACATAGCATCCTTTAAGTGCTCCTAGGAGGAAACATAGTCAGGAAGGAAACACTTCCCAAACTGGATTATCAAATGGATGAGGTAAGCAGTGGCAGAGCTAGGTTATTTAGAATAGAAAAAGCAAGGGTCAGATAATGTAGATGTACGAGAAGGCCATGGCCTTGCATGTTCCATTATATTTCTATCTTTCCATGAACTTGGATCCATCCCCATGACAATGCACTACATACAGTGTAAGTGGGACTATTTAAAGGCCATGAGGGTGATGATGCTTAGGAAGTTCCTTTGCAAAATGTTCAGAGTTCTTTGAAAGATATCTTCAGAAACTAATTCATCTTGGGACGTTCTTTTAGGTACATGTAGTTATGCTCAGATCTGAATAATCTGCAATGTTGCATGATCTTTCACTGTATCAGCAGACTGAGCACAAAGCACCTGTAAATTTCCAATGAAGTCATCCACACTGACATACTTGGAGCTCTCTGTAACTTCTAGGGTGGCATCATTGGCTCCAAAGAAGATGGTCACCATAGCAACATGAGTCAGGTCATCCCTTGGAATGCATCTTGGGAGAATGATGCGGCCCCAGGTGGTGTTATAACCTGAGAAGCCCCTGACCACAACATCACACTTTCTGTGTGAGATAAAAAAGGAGAAAATGTATTGACATGTACTGTGTCCATCATTATATCGTCGTGTCAGTGCTGAAAAGTCGCGTTTCAATTCATGACCTTTCATCCAATTTTACTGCTTCATTAAATAACAGGATACTGCAACTTTTGGCAAACAATTTACTTACAAACAAACATGTAATTCCTTCGTTATGAGTTTCAGTATTTACTTATAACAATCTATTGGTGGATCTTGATAAAAATACACCAAATCCTAGATTTCAAAACAAAGTGCACAGGGGATCTTTGTCAATGTAGCTGGAGTCTAGTGCACAAGGGTTTTATAACCATATCACCGGAAGAAAGCACAAAACCATTGATCTGAAAGTTCCACCTGTAATTTAACAAAGACGCCGCATGGTTAAAGTTCTGTTTACCTTTGTAGCTGATCTGCTAGAGATGCACCCCATCCTCCATCACCGAAAGACAACTGTGAAACACAGAGATTTTCATTACTTTCTAGAAGTCCAAAATTTCCAGACAAGATTTACTTGTCTTCCATGGTCAGTACAGCATCAGCGAAACATTTCATTCATTCCTTGAAAGATCTTGAAAATTTGGTAAATCATCTGTTGTGGGTTAAGTAATATGTTTGAGTCAATTTGTAAATGCCCCCAATGAAAGCACATAATATCAAATATTTTAAGAGCACTGTGAGTTAATCATTGTTACTTCTCCACGGTTTTACTGAATGAATCGGACTGGCTCCAGTCCCATAGACAAATATTCCTCTAGCAAAGTAAGGGTTACTTCACATGATCCAAATTTCAGATGAGGGGGCCTGCTGTATCTCCCACTTAGAATTACCGTATGGAATTGAAAGTACATGCATTTTAAAAACTACCACAAATTTGAACAGTTACAACATTCCTGCATTCCTTTTCCCGCTCCGTACCAAAGAGCAAGACCTGTATAGGAGGGTACCTAGATACACCGTGTATGCCACTTCTTAGAACCAGTGCTGTACTGGTGTAACAGTGGCTTCTCAGGTTATAACACCACCTGGGGCCGCATCATTCTCCCAAGATGCATTCCAAGGGATGACCTGACTCATGTTGCTATGGTGACCATCTTCTGCTGTAACAGTGGCTGTTAAGGAGCCACTGGCTCTTAGAAAAAAATGCCAGGCGCCAGGTCGATTTTTGTACAAACGGTAACCGCAACCACAAACCAGTCAACTCTAGCACCTAGTACCTGTGCGTGAGTGAATGTATCTACATGCACGTTACATCTACGTTGCAGTTTAACGTGGGCTCATGCTGTGTCCGTAGTAAGACGGAGAATAAACCGCGCGATCATAGATCACGTTACAAAAGCATTGCTCGGTGCACGGAGAAGAAAATTGGGCAGTGATCATTCGTGAAATACAACTGACAAGGCGGGCGACTAACAGGCACAAATCATGGTCGCAATTGAGATAAGAATAAAACATTTGGTTGGATATCATTTTTTTTGTGCAAATACGACTGTTTTGTTTGCACCGTTCAGCACTGCTTAGAACTGAATGGTACAGTAGAATGAGTTTCTTTATCTTGGCATTGAACACACATTTAACACATCTCTGCTGATGTAAGTTATTGCTGATATTTCACAAAAGATAGTCTGTGTAAATACGATCAGGCATATGCCTTTTATCACTATATCCACATAGGGAGGGTAAAAGAGGCAATGTTTGCTCCTTTTGTCCTCTTTCAAAACTTGGACATGATGTGTCCATGTGACTCACAGTTCAAAATTTGCACTGCTTTGAAATGCTATGGGATTCTAAATGTGCCCGTTTACTTTGCCTAAAACTGCACTTTTTCAATCAAATCGTCCCCAAAAAGCCATCCATACTAAATAATGTCTCATTAACATGTAATCACGATGGTTTTGGACCATTTACAAGTTATTTTTGGCAGAATTCAGACCTTTTACTTATGATCTTGCCTCTCTTCAACAATGATGGTGGTGTGCAACAAGAATGTAGGTGGTGCGCACAGTTTGTTTTTTGTCCCTTTTGCACTCCCTCATTTCTAAGGACGTACATCATGTGCATCCTGACCTGTGTGGGCACCGAATGTCAAATCATTTTGGTTACTAATTCAGTGTTGAATATCAAACAGTGACGTGTTGCACATTGAATGTCGAATGTCGAATGAAGAATAAATAACTAACACTGGACGAGACGTCGAGTAAACACTCACCGGTTCTTTTAAGAACCACACCCCACCCAAAAGAGATTGATTCCATGGTGTATCCACAAACCTATTTCTCGTGTCTCTTCCACCACGCAAAGCTCAAAATCTTACTTAGCCTATATAATAAATGTAACTAGTACTAGGCCTAGCAGTAGGTGGCCTACTCGGACTTGAGGAACAGGGCATGACGGAGTGTCCGTGCCTACTTCATTTCACCCAGTTTTGGGCGAAAGTGCAACGTAAGCAAGTACCTGTACTTACCTGTGTTATAGAATCTCCAAATAATACAACTTTTGGCCAAGACATTGTGGACACGATTAAATAACATGTAACGGTACCCTTTGCAGCGAAATGGGGCAAGAGCGCCACACGTTTGGATATTTCTCAAGGGCGCCACCAAGAGATGATAACTGTGTCAGCGCTCGATGGCTGGCCGCCTTAAATGAAACGGCTTTCAGGGTGCACCAACGTAACTTAGTAGGCAAATAGGCCAGAGATATGTCCGCGGAGCTCATTAATAAAAGTTATACACTCAAACTATTCTATATTAGAGCGTCCTGAGAGCCATGGAACTGGAAGATTCAAGAAATGTGGCACTAAACCTCAGGCCCGGACTCGGGGCTTCCAATCCTGAGCAACTTGGATGCAACTGGGTCCGAAAGTGGCACTATTTAGCCGTTTTGCAGAGGGATGCATTTTTCAAATGGCTGAGTTTCCCAGCAGTGAAATTTCCTTCATTTGAGGGGTAGTCTGATTTAAATTTGGGTGAGTTCGGCGCATTTGATGCTCATTTCAAGTTAGTGTTAAATCGAATCGACCAGTGCCGAAAACGGTTCGCACACTCTATCCTTCTCACACACATCAGCGGGCATACGTAAAACCAGACAATCCTGGACAAACATGTCGGGACAATTGGCAATAGCCATTGTACGCTCTCCACCCCCCCCCCCCCCCCCCTTTGATCCACTCCCCCGCTCAATCTTGTCATGTCCAGCAGGAGCGCAGGCCGTGCGCATAGACCCAACGTTGTGTCTACCGTGCCGTTTGGCGTGTGTTGTCTGGCGTTGTTTGTGGAAAACAGAAATGACAGCCGAATGTTAAGTATACACAAACTTTATTTGGGGCAAATTGTACTAGCACAAGCAAGATAGTTCTCCATTTTGTTTTGTGCGTGTACAGGAACAACTGTTTTGCGGGAGTGCATCCAACACATT
The DNA here is from genome assembly GCF_054643075.1 of Acanthaster planci. NCBI lineage: Eukaryota > Metazoa > Echinodermata > Asteroidea > Valvatida > Acanthasteridae > Acanthaster > Acanthaster planci. The sequence goes on from NC_141784.1 coordinate 8,202,946, forward strand.
GATCCGCATTATAAAGACTGGATAGGACACCGCGCATTGTTTTTTGCGCAAAATGTGCGGCTGAACAGTGGCGGCGCGCTGCGTTTCAGGAGGGTAATGTGATGCTGTATGCTGTTCGTTTACCGGTACCTAGTCAAATATATCACGGAGAAAACAATTTTCTTATGGGAGGGTGCCATGCCCTAGGCGTCTCCCTCGAAGAGCGGACAAAAATTCAAGAACATCATTTTCCGGAATTAACTGACCACTTTCTTCTTATTAAATAACCCACTCGAAATCTATAACACTGTTTTTGTGTATGTGTGTGTTTGTTTTTGGTCTTTATTCACTTTTCACACGTGTTGCCTACGCGGTCTTGCTTGGGCATTTTCACTCTGGGTTGCTTCAATCGAAATCTATTCATGATTTGGGTTCACTGCTTCTGCAGATCCGACAAACACAACTCGTGGCTTTCTTGGATAATTTTCCTGTGAAATCTGTGGAAAATAAAAGACAAAGTAATCATCATGTTTTGAAACCACATTTGCCAACAAGTATATCAGAACTGCGACATAGCGAAGTCTCATACACTGAGCCCGATGGGCTCGATACACTGTCACACATTTCTTACTATAACAGGATTTACGTCTAGCATTATAAAGTACAGGGCATGTTGAAACTTTCTGAATTGAAAGTGCGACTCACATGTCAAAAGCAGTTCCCTCCCAAAGTTGATTTACCGTCAATCTCCGGCAATTCGCTGCTTGTGTGCACACGTCAACCTTTACTCTTTCCAAATTTATCCTTTTCAGGTGTGGAATTCTGTTTTCCTTCGAAATCTGACGACTGAAGTACAATAACCTCGAGCAGGTTTTGAAAGACTCCGTTTGAAGGTACGCGCAAGAAAAGTCGCAACGATCGTTATTTACCCTGCTGAAAATACGCATACGCGGGACGCGTTTTGGACGCGATGTCCTACCCAGTCTATAATTACAACGGAGATCAATGATCGTAGACGATGCAGCGTGGCATTTCTGCCCCAAACTGCACGTGCAAAATTCGTTGATGTGTTTTGTTAATGCGAAGGGCCTTGCGGAGCTCATTAATAAAAGTTATACACTCAAACTATTCTATATTAGAGCGTCCTGAGAGCCATGGAACTGGAAGATTCAAGAAATGTGGCACTAAACCTCAGGCCCGGACTCGGGGCTTCCAATCCTGAGCAACTTGGATGCAACTGGGTCCGAAAGTGGCACTATTTAGCCGTTTTGCAGAGGGATGCATTTTTCAAATGGCTGAGTTTCCCAGCAGTGAAATTTCCTTCATTTGAGGGGTAGTCTGATTTAAATTTGGGTGAGTTCGGCGCATTTGATGCTCATTTCAAGTTAGTGTTAAATCGAATCGACCAGTGCCGAAAACGGTTCGCACACTCTATCCTTCTCACACACATCAGCGGGCATACGTAAAACCAGACAATCCTGGACAAACATGTCGGGACAATTGGCAATAGCCATTGTACGCTCTCCAGCCCCCCCCCCTTTGATCCACTCCCCCGCTCAATCTTGTCATGTCCAGCAGGAGCGCAGGCCGTGCGCATAGACCCAACGTTGTGTCTACCGTGCCGTTTGGCGTGTGTTGTCTGGCGTTGTTTGTGGAAAACAGAAATGACAGCCGAATGTTAAGTATACACAAACTTTATTTGGGGCAAATTGTACTAGCACAAGCAAGATAGTTCTCCATTTTGTTTTGTGCGTGTACAGGAACAACTGTTTTGCGGGAGTGCATCCAACACATTGATCCGCATTATAAAGACTGGATAGGACACCGCGCATTGTTTTTTGCGCAAAATGTGCGGCTGAACAGTGGCGGCGCGCTGCGTTTCAGGAGGGTAATGTGATGCTGTATGCTGTTCGTTTACCGGTACCTAGTCAAATATATCACGGAGAAAACAATTTTCTTATGGGAGGGTGCCATGCCCTAGGCGTCTCCCTCGAAGAGCGGACAAAAATTCAAGAACATCATTTTCCGGAATTAACTGACCACTTTCTTCTTATTAAATAACCCACTCGAAATCTATAACACTGTTTTTGTGTATGTGTGTGTTTGTTTTTGGTCTTTATTCACTTTTCACACGTGTTGCCTACGCGGTCTTGCTTGGGCATTTTCACTCTGGGTTGCTTCAATCGAAATCTATTCATGATTTGGGTTCACTGCTTCTGCAGATCCGACAAACACAACTCGTGGCTTTCTTGGATAATTTTCCTGTGAAATCTGTGGAAAATAAAAGACAAAGTAATCATCATGTTTTGAAACCACATTTGCCAACAAGTATATCAGAACTGCGACATAGCGAAGTCTCATACACTGAGCCCGATGGGCTCGATACACTGTCACACATTTCTTACTATAACAGGATTTACGTCTAGCATTATAAAGTACAGGGCATGTTGAAACTTTCTGAATTGAAAGTGCGACTCACATGTCAAAAGCAGTTCCCTCCCAAAGTTGATTTACCGTCAATCTCCGGCAATTCGCTGCTTGTGTGCACACGTCAACCTTTACTCTTTCCAAATTTATCCTTTTCAGGTGTGGAATTCTGTTTTCCTTCGAAATCTGACGACTGAAGTACAATAACCTCGAGCAGGTTTTGAAAGACTCCGTTTGAAGGTACGCGCAAGAAAAGTCGCAACGATCGTTATTTACCCTGCTGAAAATACGCATACGCGGGACGCGTTTTGGACGCGATGTCCTACCCAGTCTATAATTACAACGGAGATCAATGATCGTAGACGATGCAGCGTGGCATTTCTGCCCCAAACTGCACGTGCAAAATTCGTTGATGTGTTTTGTTAATGCGAAGGGCCTTGCGGAGCTCATTAATAAAAGTTATACACTCAAACTATTCTATATTAGAGCGTCCTGAGAGCCATGGAACTGGAAGATTCAAGAAATGTGGCACTAAACCTCAGGCCCGGACTCGGGGCTTCCAATCCTGAGCAACTTGGATGCAACTGGGTCCGAAAGTGGCACTATTTAGCCGTTTTGCAGAGGGATGCATTTTTCAAATGGCTGAGTTTCCCAGCAGTGAAATTTCCTTCATTTGAGGGGTAGTCTGATTTAAATTTGGGTGAGTTCGGCGCATTTGATGCTCATTTCAAGTTAGTGTTAAATCGAATCGACCAGTGCCGAAAACGGTTCGCACACTCTATCCTTCTCACACACATCAGCGGGCATACGTAAAACCAGACAATCCTGGACAAACATGTCGGGACAATTGGCAATAGCCATTGTACGCTCTCCAGCCCCCCCCCCCCCTTTGATCCACTCCCCCGCTCAATCTTGTCATGTCCAGCAGGAGCGCAGGCCGTGCGCATAGACCCAACGTTGTGTCTACCGTGCCGTTTGGCGTGTGTTGTCTGGCGTTGTTTGTGGAAAACAGAAATGACAGCCGAATGTTAAGTATACACAAACTTTATTTGGGGCAAATTGTACTAGCACAAGCAAGATAGTTCTCCATTTTGTTTTGTGCGTGTACAGGAACAACTGTTTTGCGGGAGTGCATCCAACACATTGATCCGCATTATAAAGACTGGATAGGACACCGCGCATTGTTTTTTGCGCAAAATGTGCGGCTGAACAGTGGCGGCGCGCTGCGTTTCAGGAGGGTAATGTGATGCTGTATGCTGTTCGTTTACCGGTACCTAGTCAAATATATCACGGAGAAAACAATTTTCTTATGGGAGGGTGCCATGCCCTAGGCGTCTCCCTCGAAGAGCGGACAAAAATTCAAGAACATCATTTTCCGGAATTAACTGACCACTTTCTTCTTATTAAATAACCCACTCGAAATCTATAACACTGTTTTTGTGTATGTGTGTGTTTGTTTTTGGTCTTTATTCACTTTTCACACGTGTTGCCTACGCGGTCTTGCTTGGGCATTTTCACTCTGGGTTGCTTCAATCGAAATCTATTCATGATTTGGGTTCACTGCTTCTGCAGATCCGACAAACACAACTCGTGGCTTTCTTGGATAATTTTCCTGTGAAATCTGTGGAAAATAAAAGACAAAGTAATCATCATGTTTTGAAACCACATTTGCCAACAAGTATATCAGAACTGCGACATAGCGAAGTCTCATACACTGAGCCCGATGGGCTCGATACACTGTCACACATTTCTTACTATAACAGGATTTACGTCTAGCATTATAAAGTACAGGGCATGTTGAAACTTTCTGAATTGAAAGTGCGACTCACATGTCAAAAGCAGTTCCCTCCCAAAGTTGATTTACCGTCAATCTCCGGCAATTCGCTGCTTGTGTGCACACGTCAACCTTTACTCTTTCCAAATTTATCCTTTTCAGGTGTGGAATTCTGTTTTCCTTCGAAATCTGACGACTGAAGTACAATAACCTCGAGCAGGTTTTGAAAGACTCCGTTTGAAGGTACGCGCAAGAAAAGTCGCAACGATCGTTATTTACCCTGCTGAAAATACGCATACGCGGGACGCGTTTTGGACGCGATGTCCTACCCAGTCTATAATTACAACGGAGATCAATGATCGTAGACGATGCAGCGTGGCATTTCTGCCCCAAACTGCACGTGCAAAATTCGTTGATGTGTTTTGTTAATGCGAAGGGCCTTGCGGAGCTCATTAATAAAAGTTATACACTCAAACTATTCTATATTAGAGCGTCCTGAGAGCCATGGAACTGGAAGATTCAAGAAATGTGGCACTAAACCTCAGGCCCGGACTCGGGGCTTCCAATCCTGAGCAACTTGGATGCAACTGGGTCCGAAAGTGGCACTATTTAGCCGTTTTGCAGAGGGATGCATTTTTCAAATGGCTGAGTTTCCCAGCAGTGAAATTTCCTTCATTTGAGGGGTAGTCTGATTTAAATTTGGGTGAGTTCGGCGCATTTGATGCTCATTTCAAGTTAGTGTTAAATCGAATCGACCAGTGCCGAAAACGGTTCGCACACTCTATCCTTCTCACACACATCAGCGGGCATACGTAAAACCAGACAATCCTGGACAAACATGTCGGGACAATTGGCAATAGCCATTGTACGCTCTCCAGCCCCCCCCCCTTTGATCCACTCCCCCGCTCAATCTTGTCATGTCCAGCAGGAGCGCAGGCCGTGCGCATAGACCCAACGTTGTGTCTACCGTGCCGTTTGGCGTGTGTTGTCTGGCGTTGTTTGTGGAAAACAGAAATGACAGCCGAATGTTAAGTATACACAAACTTTATTTGGGGCAAATTGTACTAGCACAAGCAAGATAGTTCTCCATTTTGTTTTGTGCGTGTACAGGAACAACTGTTTTGCGGGAGTGCATCCAACACATTGATCCGCATTATAAAGACTGGATAGGACACCGCGCATTGTTTTTTGCGCAAAATGTGCGGCTGAACAGTGGCGGCGCGCTGCGTTTCAGGAGGGTAATGTGATGCTGTATGCTGTTCGTTTACCGGTACCTAGTCAAATATATCACGGAGAAAACAATTTTCTTATGGGAGGGTGCCATGCCCTAGGCGTCTCCCTCGAAGAGCGGACAAAAATTCAAGAACATCATTTTCCGGAATTAACTGACCACTTTCTTCTTATTAAATAACCCACTCGAAATCTATAACACTGTTTTTGTGTATGTGTGTGTTTGTTTTTGGTCTTTATTCACTTTTCACACGTGTTGCCTACGCGGTCTTGCTTGGGCATTTTCACTCTGGGTTGCTTCAATCGAAATCTATTCATGATTTGGGTTCACTGCTTCTGCAGATCCGACAAACACAACTCGTGGCTTTCTTGGATAATTTTCCTGTGAAATCTGTGGAAAATAAAAGACAAAGTAATCATCATGTTTTGAAACCACATTTGCCAACAAGTATATCAGAACTGCGACATAGCGAAGTCTCATACACTGAGCCCGATGGGCTCGATACACTGTCACACATTTCTTACTATAACAGGATTTACGTCTAGCATTATAAAGTACAGGGCATGTTGAAACTTTCTGAATTGAAAGTGCGACTCACATGTCAAAAGCAGTTCCCTCCCAAAGTTGATTTACCGTCAATCTCCGGCAATTCGCTGCTTGTGTGCACACGTCAACCTTTACTCTTTCCAAATTTATCCTTTTCAGGTGTGGAATTCTGTTTTCCTTCGAAATCTGACGACTGAAGTACAATAACCTCGAGCAGGTTTTGAAAGACTCCGTTTGAAGGTACGCGCAAGAAAAGTCGCAACGATCGTTATTTACCCTGCTGAAAATACGCATACGCGGGACGCGTTTTGGACGCGATGTCCTACCCAGTCTATAATTACAACGGAGATCAATGATCGTAGACGATGCAGCGTGGCATTTCTGCCCCAAACTGCACGTGCAAAATTCGTTGATGTGTTTTGTTAATGCGAAGGGCCTTGCGGAGCTCATTAATAAAAGTTATACACTCAAACTATTCTATATTAGAGCGTCCTGAGAGCCATGGAACTGGAAGATTCAAGAAATGTGGCACTAAACCTCAGGCCCGGACTCGGGGCTTCCAATCCTGAGCAACTTGGATGCAACTGGGTCCGAAAGTGGCACTATTTAGCCGTTTTGCAGAGGGATGCATTTTTCAAATGGCTGAGTTTCCCAGCAGTGAAATTTCCTTCATTTGAGGGGTAGTCTGATTTAAATTTGGGTGAGTTCGGCGCATTTGATGCTCATTTCAAGTTAGTGTTAAATCGAATCGACCAGTGCCGAAAACGGTTCGCACACTCTATCCTTCTCACACACATCAGCGGGCATACGTAAAACCAGACAATCCTGGACAAACATGTCGGGACAATTGGCAATAGCCATTGTACGCTCTCCAGCCCCCCCCCCCTTTGATCCACTCCCCCGCTCAATCTTGTCATGTCCAGCAGGAGCGCAGGCCGTGCGCATAGACCCAACGTTGTGTCTACCGTGCCGTTTGGCGTGTGTTGTCTGGCGTTGTTTGTGGAAAACAGAAATGACAGCCGAATGTTAAGTATACACAAACTTTATTTGGGGCAAATTGTACTAGCACAAGCAAGATAGTTCTCCATTTTGTTTTGTGCGTGTACAGGAACAACTGTTTTGCGGGAGTGCATCCAACACATTGATCCGCATTATAAAGACTGGATAGGACACCGCGCATTGTTTTTTGCGCAAAATGTGCGGCTGAACAGTGGCGGCGCGCTGCGTTTCAGGAGGGTAATGTGATGCTGTATGCTGTTCGTTTACCGGTACCTAGTCAAATATATCACGGAGAAAACAATTTTCTTATGGGAGGGTGCCATGCCCTAGGCGTCTCCCTCGAAGAGCGGACAAAAATTCAAGAACATCATTTTCCGGAATTAACTGACCACTTTCTTCTTATTAAATAACCCACTCGAAATCTATAACACTGTTTTTGTGTATGTGTGTGTTTGTTTTTGGTCTTTATTCACTTTTCACACGTGTTGCCTACGCGGTCTTGCTTGGGCATTTTCACTCTGGGTTGCTTCAATCGAAATCTATTCATGATTTGGGTTCACTGCTTCTGCAGATCCGACAAACACAACTCGTGGCTTTCTTGGATAATTTTCCTGTGAAATCTGTGGAAAATAAAAGACAAAGTAATCATCATGTTTTGAAACCACATTTGCCAACAAGTATATCAGAACTGCGACATAGCGAAGTCTCATACACTGAGCCCGATGGGCTCGATACACTGTCACACATTTCTTACTATAACAGGATTTACGTCTAGCATTATAAAGTACAGGGCATGTTGAAACTTTCTGAATTGAAAGTGCGACTCACATGTCAAAAGCAGTTCCCTCCCAAAGTTGATTTACCGTCAATCTCCGGCAATTCGCTGCTTGTGTGCACACGTCAACCTTTACTCTTTCCAAATTTATCCTTTTCAGGTGTGGAATTCTGTTTTCCTTCGAAATCTGACGACTGAAGTACAATAACCTCGAGCAGGTTTTGAAAGACTCCGTTTGAAGGTACGCGCAAGAAAAGTCGCAACGATCGTTATTTACCCTGCTGAAAATACGCATACGCGGGACGCGTTTTGGACGCGATGTCCTACCCAGTCTATAATTACAACGGAGATCAATGATCGTAGACGATGCAGCGTGGCATTTCTGCCCCAAACTGCACGTGCAAAATTCGTTGATGTGTTTTGTTAATGCGAAGGGCCTTGCGGAGCTCATTAATAAAAGTTATACACTCAAACTATTCTATATTAGAGCGTCCTGAGAGCCATGGAACTGGAAGATTCAAGAAATGTGGCACTAAACCTCAGGCCCGGACTCGGGGCTTCCAATCCTGAGCAACTTGGATGCAACTGGGTCCGAAAGTGGCACTATTTAGCCGTTTTGCAGAGGGATGCATTTTTCAAATGGCTGAGTTTCCCAGCAGTGAAATTTCCTTCATTTGAGGGGTAGTCTGATTTAAATTTGGGTGAGTTCGGCGCATTTGATGCTCATTTCAAGTTAGTGTTAAATCGAATCGACCAGTGCCGAAAACGGTTCGCACACTCTATCCTTCTCACACACATCAGCGGGCATACGTAAAACCAGACAATCCTGGACAAACATGTCGGGACAATTGGCAATAGCCATTGTACGCTCTCCAGCCCCCCCCCCCCCTTTGATCCACTCCCCCGCTCAATCTTGTCATGTCCAGCAGGAGCGCAGGCCGTGCGCATAGACCCAACGTTGTGTCTACCGTGCCGTTTGGCGTGTGTTGTCTGGCGTTGTTTGTGGAAAACAGAAATGACAGCCGAATGTTAAGTATACACAAACTTTATTTGGGGCAAATTGTACTAGCACAAGCAAGATAGTTCTCCATTTTGTTTTGTGCGTGTACAGGAACAACTGTTTTGCGGGAGTGCATCCAACACATTGATCCGCATTATAAAGACTGGATAGGACACCGCGCATTGTTTTTTGCGCAAAATGTGCGGCTGAACAGTGGCGGCGCGCTGCGTTTCAGGAGGGTAATGTGATGCTGTATGCTGTTCGTTTACCGGTACCTAGTCAAATATATCACGGAGAAAACAATTTTCTTATGGGAGGGTGCCATGCCCTAGGCGTCTCCCTCGAAGAGCGGACAAAAATTCAAGAACATCATTTTCCGGAATTAACTGACCACTTTCTTCTTATTAAATAACCCACTCGAAATCTATAACACTGTTTTTGTGTATGTGTGTGTTTGTTTTTGGTCTTTATTCACTTTTCACACGTGTTGCCTACGCGGTCTTGCTTGGGCATTTTCACTCTGGGTTGCTTCAATCGAAATCTATTCATGATTTGGGTTCACTGCTTCTGCAGATCCGACAAACACAACTCGTGGCTTTCTTGGATAATTTTCCTGTGAAATCTGTGGAAAATAAAAGACAAAGTAATCATCATGTTTTGAAACCACATTTGCCAACAAGTATATCAGAACTGCGACATAGCGAAGTCTCATACACTGAGCCCGATGGGCTCGATACACTGTCACACATTTCTTACTATAACAGGATTTACGTCTAGCATTATAAAGTACAGGGCATGTTGAAACTTTCTGAATTGAAAGTGCGACTCACATGTCAAAAGCAGTTCCCTCCCAAAGTTGATTTACCGTCAATCTCCGGCAATTCGCTGCTTGTGTGCACACGTCAACCTTTACTCTTTCCAAATTTATCCTTTTCAGGTGTGGAATTCTGTTTTCCTTCGAAATCTGACGACTGAAGTACAATAACCTCGAGCAGGTTTTGAAAGACTCCGTTTGAAGGTACGCGCAAGAAAAGTCGCAACGATCGTTATTTACCCTGCTGAAAATACGCATACGCGGGACGCGTTTTGGACGCGATGTCCTACCCAGTCTATAATTACAACGGAGATCAATGATCGTAGACGATGCAGCGTGGCATTTCTGCCCCAAACTGCACGTGCAAAATTCGTTGATGTGTTTTGTTAATGCGAAGGGCCTTGCGGAGCTCATTAATAAAAGTTATACACTCAAACTATTCTATATTAGAGCGTCCTGAGAGCCATGGAACTGGAAGATTCAAGAAATGTGGCACTAAACCTCAGGCCCGGACTCGGGGCTTCCAATCCTGAGCAACTTGGATGCAACTGGGTCCGAAAGTGGCACTATTTAGCCGTTTTGCAGAGGGATGCATTTTTCAAATGGCTGAGTTTCCCAGCAGTGAAATTTCCTTCATTTGAGGGGTAGTCTGATTTAAATTTGGGTGAGTTCGGCGCATTTGATGCTCATTTCAAGTTAGTGTTAAATCGAATCGACCAGTGCCGAAAACGGTTCGCACACTCTATCCTTCTCACACACATCAGCGGGCATACGTAAAACCAGACAATCCTGGACAAACATGTCGGGACAATTGGCAATAGCCATTGTACGCTCTCCAGCCCCCCCCCCCTTTGATCCACTCCCCCGCTCAATCTTGTCATGTCCAGCAGGAGCGCAGGCCGTGCGCATAGACCCAACGTTGTGTCTACCGTGCCGTTTGGCGTGTGTTGTCTGGCGTTGTTTGTGGAAAACAGAAATGACAGCCGAATGTTAAGTATACACAAACTTTATTTGGGGCAAATTGTACTAGCACAAGCAAGATAGTTCTCCATTTTGTTTTGTGCGTGTACAGGAACAACTGTTTTGCGGGAGTGCATCCAACACATTGATCCGCATTATAAAGACTGGATAGGACACCGCGCATTGTTTTTTGCGCAAAATGTGCGGCTGAACAGTGGCGGCGCGCTGCGTTTCAGGAGGGTAATGTGATGCTGTATGCTGTTCGTTTACCGGTACCTAGTCAAATATATCACGGAGAAAACAATTTTCTTATGGGAGGGTGCCATGCCCTAGGCGTCTCCCTCGAAGAGCGGACAAAAATTCAAGAACATCATTTTCCGGAATTAACTGACCACTTTCTTCTTATTAAATAACCCACTCGAAATCTATAACACTGTTTTTGTGTATGTGTGTGTTTGTTTTTGGTCTTTATTCACTTTTCACACGTGTTGCCTACGCGGTCTTGCTTGGGCATTTTCACTCTGGGTTGCTTCAATCGAAATCTATTCATGATTTGGGTTCACTGCTTCTGCAGATCCGACAAACACAACTCGTGGCTTTCTTGGATAATTTTCCTGTGAAATCTGTGGAAAATAAAAGACAAAGTAATCATCATGTTTTGAAACCACATTTGCCAACAAGTATATCAGAACTGCGACATAGCGAAGTCTCATACACTGAGCCCGATGGGCTCGATACACTGTCACACATTTCTTACTATAACAGGATTTACGTCTAGCATTATAAAGTACAGGGCATGTTGAAACTTTCTGAATTGAAAGTGCGACTCACATGTCAAAAGCAGTTCCCTCCCAAAGTTGATTTACCGTCAATCTCCGGCAATTCGCTGCTTGTGTGCACACGTCAACCTTTACTCTTTCCAAATTTATCCTTTTCAGGTGTGGAATTCTGTTTTCCTTCGAAATCTGACGACTGAAGTACAATAACCTCGAGCAGGTTTTGAAAGACTCCGTTTGAAGGTACGCGCAAGAAAAGTCGCAACGATCGTTATTTACCCTGCTGAAAATACGCATACGCGGGACGCGTTTTGGACGCGATGTCCTACCCAGTCTATAATTACAACGGAGATCAATGATCGTAGACGATGCAGCGTGGCATTTCTGCCCCAAACTGCACGTGCAAAATTCGTTGATGTGTTTTGTTAATGCGAAGGGCCTTGCGGAGCTCATTAATAAAAGTTATACACTCAAACTATTCTATATTAGAGCGTCCTGAGAGCCATGGAACTGGAAGATTCAAGAAATGTGGCACTAAACCTCAGGCCCGGACTCGGGGCTTCCAATCCTGAGCAACTTGGATGCAACTGGGTCCGAAAGTGGCACTATTTAGCCGTTTTGCAGAGGGATGCATTTTTCAAATGGCTGAGTTTCCCAGCAGTGAAATTTCCTTCATTTGAGGGGTAGTCTGATTTAAATTTGGGTGAGTTCGGCGCATTTGATGCTCATTTCAAGTTAGTGTTAAATCGAATCGACCAGTGCCGAAAACGGTTCGCACACTCTATCCTTCTCACACACATCAGCGGGCATACGTAAAACCAGACAATCCTGGACAAACATGTCGGGACAATTGGCAATAGCCATTGTACGCTCTCCAGCCCCCCCCCCCCTTTGATCCACTCCCCCGCTCAATCTTGTCATGTCCAGCAGGAGCGCAGGCCGTGCGCATAGACCCAACGTTGTGTCTACCGTGCCGTTTGGCGTGTGTTGTCTGGCGTTGTTTGTGGAAAACAGAAATGACAGCCGAATGTTAAGTATACACAAACTTTATTTGGGGCAAATTGTACTAGCACAAGCAAGATAGTTCTCCATTTTGTTTTGTGCGTGTACAGGAACAACTGTTTTGCGGGAGTGCATCCAACACATTGATCCGCATTATAAAGACTGGATAGGACACCGCGCATTGTTTTTTGCGCAAAATGTGCGGCTGAACAGTGGCGGCGCGCTGCGTTTCAGGAGGGTAATGTGATGCTGTATGCTGTTCGTTTACCGGTACCTAGTCAAATATATCACGGAGAAAACAATTTTCTTATGGGAGGGTGCCATGCCCTAGGCGTCTCCCTCGAAGAGCGGACAAAAATTCAAGAACATCATTTTCCGGAATTAACTGACCACTTTCTTCTTATTAAATAACCCACTCGAAATCTATAACACTGTTTTTGTGTATGTGTGTGTTTGTTTTTGGTCTTTATTCACTTTTCACACGTGTTGCCTACGCGGTCTTGCTTGGGCATTTTCACTCTGGGTTGCTTCAATCGAAATCTATTCATGATTTGGGTTCACTGCTTCTGCAGATCCGACAAACACAACTCGTGGCTTTCTTGGATAATTTTCCTGTGAAATCTGTGGAAAATAAAAGACAAAGTAATCATCATGTTTTGAAACCACATTTGCCAACAAGTATATCAGAACTGCGACATAGCGAAGTCTCATACACTGAGCCCGATGGGCTCGATACACTGTCACACATTTCTTACTATAACAGGATTTACGTCTAGCATTATAAAGTACAGGGCATGTTGAAACTTTCTGAATTGAAAGTGCGACTCACATGTCAAAAGCAGTTCCCTCCCAAAGTTGATTTACCGTCAATCTCCGGCAATTCGCTGCTTGTGTGCACACGTCAACCTTTACTCTTTCCAAATTTATCCTTTTCAGGTGTGGAATTCTGTTTTCCTTCGAAATCTGACGACTGAAGTACAATAACCTCGAGCAGGTTTTGAAAGACTCCGTTTGAAGGTACGCGCAAGAAAAGTCGCAACGATCGTTATTTACCCTGCTGAAAATACGCATACGCGGGACGCGTTTTGGACGCGATGTCCTACCCAGTCTATAATTACAACGGAGATCAATGATCGTAGACGATGCAGCGTGGCATTTCTGCCCCAAACTGCACGTGCAAAATTCGTTGATGTGTTTTGTTAATGCGAAGGGCCTTGCGGAGCTCATTAATAAAAGTTATACACTCAAACTATTCTATATTAGAGCGTCCTGAGAGCCATGGAACTGGAAGATTCAAGAAATGTGGCACTAAACCTCAGGCCCGGACTCGGGGCTTCCAATCCTGAGCAACTTGGATGCAACTGGGTCCGAAAGTGGCACTATTTAGCCGTTTTGCAGAGGGATGCATTTTTCAAATGGCTGAGTTTCCCAGCAGTGAAATTTCCTTCATTTGAGGGGTAGTCTGATTTAAATTTGGGTGAGTTCGGCGCATTTGATGCTCATTTCAAGTTAGTGTTAAATCGAATCGACCAGTGCCGAAAACGGTTCGCACACTCTATCCTTCTCACACACATCAGCGGGCATACGTAAAACCAGACAATCCTGGACAAACATGTCGGGACAATTGGCAATAGCCATTGTACGCTCTCCAGCCCCCCCCCCCCCTTTGATCCACTCCCCCGCTCAATCTTGTCATGTCCAGCAGGAGCGCAGGCCGTGCGCATAGACCCAACGTTGTGTCTACCGTGCCGTTTGGCGTGTGTTGTCTGGCGTTGTTTGTGGAAAACAGAAATGACAGCCGAATGTTAAGTATACACAAACTTTATTTGGGGCAAATTGTACTAGCACAAGCAAGATAGTTCTCCATTTTGTTTTGTGCGTGTACAGGAACAACTGTTTTGCGGGAGTGCATCCAACACATTGATCCGCATTATAAAGACTGGATAGGACACCGCGCATTGTTTTTTGCGCAAAATGTGCGGCTGAACAGTGGCGGCGCGCTGCGTTTCAGGAGGGTAATGTGATGCTGTATGCTGTTCGTTTACCGGTACCTAGTCAAATATATCACGGAGAAAACAATTTTCTTATGGGAGGGTGCCATGCCCTAGGCGTCTCCCTCGAAGAGCGGACAAAAATTCAAGAACATCATTTTCCGGAATTAACTGACCACTTTCTTCTTATTAAATAACCCACTCGAAATCTATAACACTGTTTTTGTGTATGTGTGTGTTTGTTTTTGGTCTTTATTCACTTTTCACACGTGTTGCCTACGCGGTCTTGCTTGGGCATTTTCACTCTGGGTTGCTTCAATCGAAATCTATTCATGATTTGGGTTCACTGCTTCTGCAGATCCGACAAACACAACTCGTGGCTTTCTTGGATAATTTTCCTGTGAAATCTGTGGAAAATAAAAGACAAAGTAATCATCATGTTTTGAAACCACATTTGCCAACAAGTATATCAGAACTGCGACATAGCGAAGTCTCATACACTGAGCCCGATGGGCTCGATACACTGTCACACATTTCTTACTATAACAGGATTTACGTCTAGCATTATAAAGTACAGGGCATGTTGAAACTTTCTGAATTGAAAGTGCGACTCACATGTCAAAAGCAGTTCCCTCCCAAAGTTGATTTACCGTCAATCTCCGGCAATTCGCTGCTTGTGTGCACACGTCAACCTTTACTCTTTCCAAATTTATCCTTTTCAGGTGTGGAATTCTGTTTTCCTTCGAAATCTGACGACTGAAGTACAATAACCTCGAGCAGGTTTTGAAAGACTCCGTTTGAAGGTACGCGCAAGAAAAGTCGCAACGATCGTTATTTACCCTGCTGAAAATACGCATACGCGGGACGCGTTTTGGACGCGATGTCCTACCCAGTCTATAATTACAACGGAGATCAATGATCGTAGACGATGCAGCGTGGCATTTCTGCCCCAAACTGCACGTGCAAAATTCGTTGATGTGTTTTGTTAATGCGAAGGGCCTTGCGGAGCTCATTAATAAAAGTTATACACTCAAACTATTCTATATTAGAGCGTCCTGAGAGCCATGGAACTGGAAGATTCAAGAAATGTGGCACTAAACCTCAGGCCCGGACTCGGGGCTTCCAATCCTGAGCAACTTGGATGCAACTGGGTCCGAAAGTGGCACTATTTAGCCGTTTTGCAGAGGGATGCATTTTTCAAATGGCTGAGTTTCCCAGCAGTGAAATTTCCTTCATTTGAGGGGTAGTCTGATTTAAATTTGGGTGAGTTCGGCGCATTTGATGCTCATTTCAAGTTAGTGTTAAATCGAATCGACCAGTGCCGAAAACGGTTCGCACACTCTATCCTTCTCACACACATCAGCGGGCATACGTAAAACCAGACAATCCTGGACAAACATGTCGGGACAATTGGCAATAGCCATTGTACGCTCTCCAGCCCCCCCCCCCTTTGATCCACTCCCCCGCTCAATCTTGTCATGTCCAGCAGGAGCGCAGGCCGTGCGCATAGACCCAACGTTGTGTCTACCGTGCCGTTTGGCGTGTGTTGTCTGGCGTTGTTTGTGGAAAACAGAAATGACAGCCGAATGTTAAGTATACACAAACTTTATTTGGGGCAAATTGTACTAGCACAAGCAAGATAGTTCTCCATTTTGTTTTGTGCGTGTACAGGAACAACTGTTTTGCGGGAGTGCATCCAACACATTGATCCGCATTATAAAGACTGGATAGGACACCGCGCATTGTTTTTTGCGCAAAATGTGCGGCTGAACAGTGGCGGCGCGCTGCGTTTCAGGAGGGTAATGTGATGCTGTATGCTGTTCGTTTACCGGTACCTAGTCAAATATATCACGGAGAAAACAATTTTCTTATGGGAGGGTGCCATGCCCTAGGCGTCTCCCTCGAAGAGCGGACAAAAATTCAAGAACATCATTTTCCGGAATTAACTGACCACTTTCTTCTTATTAAATAACCCACTCGAAATCTATAACACTGTTTTTGTGTATGTGTGTGTTTGTTTTTGGTCTTTATTCACTTTTCACACGTGTTGCCTACGCGGTCTTGCTTGGGCATTTTCACTCTGGGTTGCTTCAATCGAAATCTATTCATGATTTGGGTTCACTGCTTCTGCAGATCCGACAAACACAACTCGTGGCTTTCTTGGATAATTTTCCTGTGAAATCTGTGGAAAATAAAAGACAAAGTAATCATCATGTTTTGAAACCACATTTGCCAACAAGTATATCAGAACTGCGACATAGCGAAGTCTCATACACTGAGCCCGATGGGCTCGATACACTGTCACACATTTCTTACTATAACAGGATTTACGTCTAGCATTATAAAGTACAGGGCATGTTGAAACTTTCTGAATTGAAAGTGCGACTCACATGTCAAAAGCAGTTCCCTCCCAAAGTTGATTTACCGTCAATCTCCGGCAATTCGCTGCTTGTGTGCACACGTCAACCTTTACTCTTTCCAAATTTATCCTTTTCAGGTGTGGAATTCTGTTTTCCTTCGAAATCTGACGACTGAAGTACAATAACCTCGAGCAGGTTTTGAAAGACTCCGTTTTGAAGGTACGCGCAAGAAAAGTCGCAACGATCGTTATTTACCCTGCTGAAAATACGCATACGCGGGACGCGTTTTGGACGCGATGTCCTACCCAGTCTATAATTACAACGGAGATCAATGATCGTAGACGATGCAGCGTGGCATTTCTGCCCCAAACTGCACGTGCAAAATTCGTTGATGTGTTTTGTTAATGCGAAGGGCCTTGCGGAGCTCATTAATAAAAGTTATACACTCAAACTATTCTATATTAGAGCGTCCTGAGAGCCATGGAACTGGAAGATTCAAGAAATGTGGCACTAAACCTCAGGCCCGGACTCGGGGCTTCCAATCCTGAGCAACTTGGATGCAACTGGGTCCGAAAGTGGCACTATTTAGCCGTTTTGCAGAGGGATGCATTTTTCAAATGGCTGAGTTTCCCAGCAGTGAAATTTCCTTCATTTGAGGGGTAGTCTGATTTAAATTTGGGTGAGTTCGGCGCATTTGATGCTCATTTCAAGTTAGTGTTAAATCGAATCGACCAGTGCCGAAAACGGTTCGCACACTCTATCCTTCTCACACACATCAGCGGGCATACGTAAAACCAGACAATCCTGGACAAACATGTCGGGACAATTGGCAATAGCCATTGTACGCTCTCCAGCCCCCCCCCCCTTTGATCCACTCCCCCGCTCAATCTTGTCATGTCCAGCAGGAGCGCAGGCCGTGCGCATAGACCCAACGTTGTGTCTACCGTGCCGTTTGGCGTGTGTTGTCTGGCGTTGTTTGTGGAAAACAGAAATGACAGCCGAATGTTAAGTATACACAAACTTTATTTGGGGCAAATTGTACTAGCACAAGCAAGATAGTTCTCCATTTTGTTTTGTGCGTGTACAGGAACAACTGTTTTGCGGGAGTGCATCCAACACATTGATCCGCATTATAAAGACTGGATAGGACACCGCGCATTGTTTTTTGCGCAAAATGTGCGGCTGAACAGTGGCGGCGCGCTGCGTTTCAGGAGGGTAATGTGATGCTGTATGCTGTTCGTTTACCGGTACCTAGTCAAATATATCACGGAGAAAACAATTTTCTTATGGGAGGGTGCCATGCCCTAGGCGTCTCCCTCGAAGAGCGGACAAAAATTCAAGAACATCATTTTCCGGAATTAACTGACCACTTTCTTCTTATTAAATAACCCACTCGAAATCTATAACACTGTTTTTGTGTATGTGTGTGTTTGTTTTTGGTCTTTATTCACTTTTCACACGTGTTGCCTACGCGGTCTTGCTTGGGCATTTTCACTCTGGGTTGCTTCAATCGAAATCTATTCATGAT